>NW_008238132.1:6510323-6513312 GCF_000691975.1 Corvus brachyrhynchos | reverse complement strand
AGGGGGATCCACATCCCTGACAAGGGCTTTTTATTGCTAGAAAGTTACTGTAAGATAGTGATACAAACACATAACTGAAATACTATATATATTTATATAGTAAAAAAACAGGCACAAAAGCACTTACTTGGTCTACAAAAAAGCAACTCAAAACAAACTCCGTGCTTTCATGCACACAATAACTTAAAGAAAGTGCAGCAAGCAAAGAAACAAAAACATCTTCCAATAATATGTAATTTGACAGTTTGACAAGATACTGGTTTGGCCTAAGAGCTTGAAAATTGAGCACACAGCTGGGAAAAAAACCCCAAACCTCCTCATTAGAATGTTTGTTTGGCACCCACTTTGCTTCTTAACATAAGCTAATTTTACTTCCATAGAAGAGTTAGCAAGTGAGTGAGTCAAATGACACAGCAATCAGGAAAGAAAGAGTAATGAAAGCTTGTGACAACTATTCAGGACTCTGGATCAGATGAAATAAGCCAGACCAAAACAAAAAAACAGATCAACCAACAACAACAAAACCCCCAAAACCAAAACAAAACTTCATTCTATTCATTTTACCAGTTTTGCTTCACTACAGAGACTTACAAAACTACAAAGTCGGAGAGCATAGTCCCATCCAAGGAAGGAGCAACAGGGATACAGTCACAGAACTTAACCTAAGCTTTATTTACTTTTGTATTTAGGGAGACGTCACATCAAATTTGCCACAATTCAGCAAGATTTTACAAAACTGAAGAATTGCAAAGATACCTCCCTGAATTCTAATATATTTTTCCCTCATGGGCGACCTTTAAACACTCCTACAAAGTATTTACAATGCAGATATAACAGTGTTGCAGTAGGAAAAGCTGAAGTTCAAACTACCTAGAAACACAGTAGGACTAAAATCAAATTCCTACAGGTGTGATATGACCACCAAAACATTGGAGAGTATTAAAAAAAAAATTTAAAAACCCCAACAACTTGAAAAACAAGGATTCCTAGAAAACTATTTCACTATTCCTTATTACTTATAATCAGGCAATCTTAAAGAAAAAAAGACTAAAGAAAAGTCTATCATGTTAAAGCAGACTTATTTCTGTGACTAAATCTGTACTTGGTACTGGTGTACAGACAAGCAAGATACGTTTATGCTGCACCAACAGAGCTGGCAGCTCCACTGAGCACAGCCTGTAAACCCCAGCTCCCTGTTACAGCTGTAAATCTATAACCAGAGAGATCCTGACACAGCCTGGGTACATGACCTCCATGTGAAAACACAGCAGCGGCTACAGGCAAGATACACAGCACAAGCAGCCACCTAAAGCAAACCTAGGCACAATTACATAACCACCTCTTGCTAATCACCCTTCCATGCTTTAAGGAAGGGGGAAATGCAGTTATGAAGAAGAGAGTTAAGCAAATGATTTGCTCCTACTAACCTTAACAGACAAACGCTATAAATCTAGTTTAGGTTTGTCATTGAGTCAGATGACAGTGGAAAGTGAATAATCCCACTGTAAAATACCTGTTTAAAATAAACAGAATGAACTGCTTCCTGGAAGTACAGCTCTGTCTCAAGTATAGAGGAAACCTAAATGTCTAAGTTACAGAAGTAGGATTCATACCCCCTAAAGAAACTCTATACCCTAAAGCAGTAGATGCAGTAGGGAAAAACTTAAAATTCTTAATCAAGAATGGAATCTAAACTTCACAGAATGAAAACTCTGCATAGTTGCTGTGTCTTAGGTAATCCCTTTAGTCGTGTTTGTACTTGAACCAAGAGCATCTTAAGGGTTGGGCTGACTTGGTATACCTGTAAAAGATAAACCTGTTAACACTGTGCTAACATAACCAAAATCCTCCAGTCCTAGTGAGTGCTTTATACACTTTGTGAGTGCCTACTAAAAAGTGAATACACTGTCAACACAGACAAAAGCAGGAAACACAGGACCTCAGCTTTAAATGTTCTGGCTTCTCTTCCAGTAGCCTAGAGGATTTTCTCAAATGGTAACACCCAAGCACGAACAACAGTTTGAGTCATCCTCACGATAAATAGGAGTGGCAGGGAAGATTTTCAAAGTGATGGGAGAGACAGTGAAGAGTGTAATTCGCTGTTCTTCCTGGTTTTTCAATTTGCCTTCAGCTGTTAAAGCAGATAAGTTTCAAACCTCAAAAAGCACAGCATGATTTTTATCAAAGGAAACTCTTCAGGAGTACTAGAAAGGCATGGGATAAACACTCTTACATATTTCATTTAAGCATTTATTAAAGAGTGTGTGTATATATATAGCCAAAATTTTTTAGAAAGCTTATAAACATAAATATATTCATATATTTATATTACATTATGTCATATATTCACAAATACCCAAAAAGCAATCATCTTATAGATTCATAAAAATGTGCCCTGTTATGACAAAGGTAAAATCACAGAAGGCTTTCCAGCCACAGCTGTGACAACTGAAATGTCATAACCTTAAAAAAATTTTAAAAAGCACATGCAACAGAACCAGTATGAGCCTTTAGCACTATCACGCCAAGGAGGAGTGGTCGTGACCTCTCTCATCCCACATGCTTCTGGAACACACTCATGATACAAGCAGAAGTATATTTAGTATGTACAGACAGAAAACCTCAAATATGTTCTCAGTTCCTTTTTGAAGGTTAAAGCTGCATACTCCTAATGTAACTTTGTAGAAAGGAGCATGGTGAGCACATGACAAACCATTGTTTGGTGACCCTTATCATGTTTTGTCCCCAGCAAGAAAAACACTAGAAAATTCCATATTACAAATCACTGCCCATTGCAGCTTCCAAGCTGAGACAAGATACTAGGTGCCTAAAATCCAGAAGCCCACAAGACATGAGTTATGTCTTGAGCAATCTGATGACTGCAATTCCTGAGGTGCCTGTCTTTACACCAGTGAAGCTACCTCTGTAGATTGTATCCTGCCAGTGAGCATGCTTGCAGATGTTGTCATTCTGGATATGCTCAGCAATT
>NW_008238132.1:6484218-6510292 GCF_000691975.1 Corvus brachyrhynchos | reverse complement strand
GTCCTGTATCTGAGGAAAGGCAAAATTTAGCAGGCATCAAAGGAGTATGCCTGATACAGACCAGCTTTCCCAGGAGAAGCCAGCTGCTGTGCAGAAACACGCATGAGTCCCGCAGACCAGAGGAAAGACAGCACAGGAACGCGTGACTCATTCGCCAGCACTAAAGTCACTCGTGGTTGAGCCCACGACTGCATCTGTGGTTGGTAGCACAACAAGCCACAGCCTGTCCTGAGGCCTCAAGGGCAAGTGGCAAAGCACAGCTTGCACCCACAAAACTATGCACTCTCCACTGCTAATCCATACCAGCAGCTGAAAATAGTCCCTGAGCTGCATCATGCCCCAAATCTTGCCTAGGCATTGTCCAGAGGAGAGCTGACAAATGCCAGAACATGCCAGGGAACACGTTAGCAATGAAATACCCCCAATGACTGTGGGGCAATACTTAAGCCCAAACTATTGTCCCTTTGAGGCCAGTACTACAGACTCAGCCCCAAATACCCAGCCCTTGCTGCCTGCCCTTACTTGGCTGCCTATCAACAAGGTTTTAGATTCATTCTTTTAACACAACAGTAAACCACTTATCCAGTAACCTAATGTATCAAATCGTAACAGTGTGACCATTCCTACTTCTTCCTCATTTAAAAGGAATCACTTGAGATGTTGAAACCAAAGAGGACTTTAAACTGCATGTAGACACCTACCTTCACAGGAGCTGCAGGACTTCAAGCATACCTAACAGAAAACCCTACTGAGAAGGATAAAAAAAACCACAAGAAAATATATTAACTCCCCTTTCTAGATGCTCAATTCCTCCTTACAAGGAGCACAGAAACCTAATATAAAATTGTACACTGCACCCAAGGAAAGAGGCACTAAGCACTGGAGAACAGTGAGCTCCACAGTAAGTGTGTCCTTGTACAGCCAAAGACCAGGAGGCTGCATAGCTAAGCCTGCACTATTCCAAAGTACTAAGGAGCACTAACTCACCTGTAACTGCTCACAGGTTTTACCATGACCTGGATTTGTCTAACTCTTTTTATGCAAATCTCAAACATACCTACTTAATATTTTTCTCTTTAATGCATGATCAAAGTAGGTCTGCTGTTATTCCAGCTCAGCAAGTTTGTCATATTAATGCAATAATATATTCTTTGGGAATACATGGTTTTGAGCACAAAGGCACTTCTGCCACAATGAGCTGCATCATTTAAAACCAACAGAAGTCTTTGGTGTGGGATGAGGTATTTAAGTATAAACACCGACTATACAGTTAGTTGACAAATACTTATTGCGAACATCAAGTTACAATGCGTGATAAAACAACACTGTAGATCTCATTGCAAAATAGAATAGAAACAATAAAAACCACAGAAAAGAAGAAGCTAAAAAAGGAGAAACATTATGGAGCACAGTTTAAGCAATGCTACATGAAAGAAGTTATAAATAAAGCAAAACACACTTGTCTACTTCTAATCGTATTTTAGCCATTAGGAGAAGTAACTTTGTGAAGCCATCTTTATCTTTCATCAGTCATTAAATAAACTCCAAAACATACTGCAACTCCAAATCACAACACATATCAATACTGGTGTTCCTTCCTCCTTTGAAAAATACAAACACTAATTTGGACAGCATGTATTAAAGAGCAATACAGCCAAAGAAGGCTACAGTGTCAACAGCTGCAGTGCAATGCACTGCTTTGGTTTCACATATGTTTGTTACTCACACAAAAACAAACATGAAAACCACAGCTGAAGTTACCAGACCAAATCAGGCTCTGAATGAACTCCCTCTAGCCTGCCACAATGAACCTTCACATTCTGTTCTGAACTGTTGGCAGGTTGCAGGTGGTGATGCAACTGACCCTCGTCCCTGCTAACAGCAAGGGCTACCACATAACCTTTTAAAACTGCCCTCCTAAGAGAAATATCCCTTGGAATACTAGTGCTCACATGGATAAGTTAACAAGTTAAAAACAGAACACTACTGTCTACAGAACTAACCAGGAAAGTGTGGAGTGCTTCTGCTTTATCTTCAGGCAAGGCTATGGTTGGCCTGCAATTCCAGTGCAGAAGAACAAGACCCTTTCACTACCCCAATACTGTACCCATGAAAGGGCATTTGCAAGAAGCACATTCTCTAAGCAGCAGCGTGAAAAACACAGTACCTTGCTTGTACCTCCCCATTCAGAGCTTGTGAGCAGAATGGAAGCTGAGAGGCAGGGAAATACAGCTGGATTGTTTTGCAGACACGCATAACAAAGATATGCCATAGGCATTTATTTCCTTGAATGGCACAGCAAAACCAACAAAACCCACAGATATTTCACTCAAAATAGATTGAAAACTGACAGACTTTGAGTTTGGTTTGCTTGCACTGAAAACCTGCTCTTTCTTGTTTATTCCTAACAAACTGCAGCAAACAGCAAAAACACTTCAGTCAAAGATGTGACATGGCAGTTGACAGGGCTTTCTCTAAGGGAAATTCAAATATTCTGGAATTTGTTCACATAACCTTGATTTGAGATATTCAAAACAATGACTTTTTTGGGTGGCCACAATTGATAGAATTATGGAAAAGGCTGAGCATGAACTCCCAGGCTGGCAGGTGACAAGCTATCCCTTTCATAGGAAACAGATTTTAACTATGGAAGGGTTTAAATCATATTTCTGTAAGTATGATAAAAATGAAGCAAAGGCTATTCAGCATCTTTGAGTCTGAAGTAATTTCAGTTCCCTTTAAAGTTACAAAATCAAAACAGTGCTCAAAATACTGTGAGCACAAACTCAAAGTAAAGAAAGAATATTGTACAGTGTATTTCTATTTTGCAAATAAAAATTACACATCATATTATAATATGATCTCCACATAATCATCTGGAAGCATCATAACCTCACTGGTAAATATTTGAGTGGTTAAATGGGACTTCTCCTTTCAGGGTTCAATAAGGATTTAAGAAAAAGGAAGTACTTTTCACATGATTTAGTCAGTACGTAATTGCCCCTTTTTAAAATCAAGAATTATTGAGAAGAACCTTCAACTGGTTTCCACCCTTTATTTTGTCTAGCTATGCTTATTTTGTTGTTAAAAGAAAGGATGACCTAGAAAAGTTTCATTTCCTTCCTAAAGCACAGATGACTAAATCAGCTAGCTATGCAAAAGCAATAAACATATTCACAATGAGTAGCTAAGGAGTAGTATTTTATCTTCAGAAAACAGTAAAAACCAGAATCTTTTACATTCACTTGATACAGCTTCCGAAGTCAGGTAAAGGTCGGATGCACTTGAGACTTTTTTTCAGAGAAATTATACAAGGCATTTTTCCTCACAAAAGCTCTGTGACAAGTAAAACTACAATAAATTCAAGCTATTCTGTATTAAATTGCTCAATCCTTTTAAATCTCTCATTGAAGTTCTGTTTTTTAAAGCAGTCAGGAGAATGAGCAAACAATGAAGCAGACAAGCCTTGTAATGAAATGCGCTACCTGGGAAGGTGGAGGACACAAGAACTAAACAAAAATACATAGCAAGTAAGTTGGGAAATCAAAGTTGCATTATACAAATATTTGTAAATAAATGTTTTTCAGAAGTTTCTATTCTTATTTACTAAGCTAGACGTTTTGGGGGTTTATTTGCATAAGCTTTGCTCAATCCATGCTTTTCTTCTTAGTTTTAACACTTGGGGGGGGGGGGGAAACAAAACCACAAAAAAACCCCCCAAAAACCAAAACCACTCTCTAACCATATGAGGACACTTGAACTTTATCGAGAGTCCATCTTTCTTGGACTGCTTAAAATTAATCCAAAGCAACCACTTATGGTGAGACATTCTTTATGAGTAAGAAGGCGGCATTCTGGCTTTTCTCTCCTCCTTTATCAAGTGTTTGGAGGTTCAGAGGTATTTACTGGTGTGAACTACACTTCTCCAATTCCCTGCCCATTCTTGAGGGAATTGCTAATTAAGCTGACACTTGCAAACCTTGTACACCATTGCATGGAGACAATACCCAGATAAGGAACTGCAGAAAAATACAGTAAACCATTATTTTGTTCACTAGCTGAGCCTTTCTGGGATACCTCAACAGCCTCCTGAGTCAGCCCTGTAAACATTTTCTCCCGTTTCTAATAAATTAAAACTCTGCAGGCAAAACCAGCCAATATTCAGATGTGAGGAAGGGGTAAATTTTCCACACTAGAGGACTCATGGCTTTACATTTCCATGTGGGGCTTCAGGTCCTTTGCTGCAGTGACCCAAAGACTCAGCAAGACATTTTGGCATAGAAAATGCTTCAGTACTCCTCCTCCTCTCCTGAGCACTCTGCTATTTACAACTCACAGCCCTTCCTCCCATCATGGGCAGCCAGAGGAGGCAGTGGAGGCCAGCACAGGATCTTGCAGTGCCTGTCCTGGCTGCCACAGCTGTCCTCAGCTTTTGCAGGAAACCTGCTGTGCCCTCTGGTGCCAAGCCTCCAACAATAGGAGACACTCACTGTCTGGAGCCTGGGGAGACCCAGACCAGGGGATATGGAGATCAATGAAGCAGCAGGGCCTTTGGACACATGTCATGCACACTTCTTTTCATTCCCTCCACTGGGCTCCACTCCACATATTTCTCTGTCATTAGGTGATTTTTTTTTTTTAGGCCCCTTCCAACTGAACTATTCCATGCTATTAACACTCAAATCAGACTCAAATCAGCCACCCCAAAACAGTACCAAACATGTCCCTCTAGAAACTCAAAAACAGAGAGTCAAAACATTAAAATACATTCAAGCAGAGCACTCAAAAAACCTGAAATAGTCCTGTGCTTGTTGATGACATTATAATTTGTTTCACAAAAGCCTGACATACCCATAATTTTTGAAAATACAACTCTTTGGATTTTCCAGTTTGAAAGCCCAGGTCTAAATTAGATTATCCTGCATGCCTTGTTTGAGTTATTGGGTAGAAACTGGTGGATATGGTGTACTGCTGATCAGTAAGCTGGCTTCAAGCTGGTTTGTAGAGGTAGCAGGAGTCACTTCTTGCTCAGAGAGTCACACCCTGGTATGTGTACCTCTATCTTTTGTCCTCTGAAGGTTACAATTCTCAAACACCTTTTACATGCCTGCAAGTTACCTAAAATAGTGTCTGCCTCTTAAAACACCCCTTCCTCTCCAGAACTAAAAGATAAGGATGGGTTCTTAAATGGTTGCTTTGTGTCTCTCTGGTCAAAACTACCAGTCTCTATAGTCTCCTGCTTTGTGGCATAAATAGCCTATTTCTGGTTTATAAGTAACAAACAATGAAAAGAAACAATGTTTGATTTACTAAAATACAGCCAAAAAAAACAAGCCAACCTTCCAGCATTTTATTTTAATGGCATCCAAAAATACCTAAGTGACTGAAATGCAAACGACAACGCAAAACAATATTTTAAGTACTATTAGCAAACATATCAGATGCCCAGAACTGAGGTGCTATTGCCAGGTAGGAATAGCAACTGGATAAAAATTAACTTTCAAATAAAAGCATAGAATTTATTGCTGACTTTAGTACCAAAACACAGTTAGGGGTATTACCCCTACAATTTGTGCCAGACTAGTAAGATGATGTTGATTTACAATCACGTAAATCAGCAGAGCTATGTTGACTTCTTCCTCTGATACCCTCCTTTTGTTCTAAAACCAGAAGACATGCCAAAACGAATCCTATTTTGCTCTTGTAATTTATTTTTCTACAACTAAATCTCAGCAAGACCACAACTTATTTTACAGAGTTGGGCGTGACTTCTTTTTTTCTAAGTAAGTATGTTATGCAAGGGCAAATACTATTTTAAAGTGTCACTTACCGACTGCCAAGCCAGAGACTCCATAATTCGATGTTCACAGTGTTCTAGATGCTTTATCATTTCCCGTGTTAGGCTGGGCTCCGCTCTAATAAAGCTTTCGATCACCTTGTAGAAGTCAAAAGCTTTTAAATCAAATACATTGAGAATCCATGGGAAAGACAAGTCTGTTTCAGCACTGGTACTGTCACTTTGTGAAGCATTTCCTGAAGGGAAAACAGACTAAAATTATCACAAATTCTACATTCTTCCACTTTTGATCTTTTCTCCTTTTTCTATTTATTGACTCATTGCTAGCTCAGACATTTCAGGGAGTTGCTTTTTGCATTTTGGGCAGTTTTTTTGCTATTTACTCTATTTTACAGATTAGAATAGATGGTAATAATTATCACAAAGTACTGGACTCTAGATTTAACTTACTGCCATACGTAGCCATGACAACCTCAACAGCACACGCCAGAAGAGATGTGTGGAAGATGTTATCATTCAGAAGTTTGCTGAAGAGAAAGGAAGTTATTAGTACTTGTCCCAAGACTTAAAATAGCAGACTTAAATAACAAGTTATGGGTAAGTACCTGAAATTCTGCACTGAGAGGCGCTCTTCCTCCTGAAATAAATAAATCAGACCAAACTTGTGAATATTCTTAGTATTTCTAGATGTAGTGCCAGTGCTGAGATAGCAGTACAAAACTTACCGACTTCAGCATGGACTCCATTACTCTGTAATACAGACGCACCCCAAGCTTGTACCTCTGTTAGAATGAGAAATTAAGGAATATTACAAGATGTTTTAACACACTACAACAGGCAGACTCTCATGTTTTAACAATCCAGAACATTCCAGTTTTTGACAGAGCCACTATAAAGAAGTTACAGTCCCCAGTTCCACTTGCCAATAACATTGGAGAGGCCTCAAGGAGTACTAAGGTGTGTGACTACCCCAACCATGTGAAGATTTAACCAAGTGTAACAACATGAACTGTGCTCACGTTGATTCACGCTAACAGGATAAAAAGCAGGGCTGACAGACAGGAAGGAGACTGTCGAGTACAAACTTGGTGGGATTTATTTTCCAAAATCCTTGTTGAAAGCACAGCTGCCCTCCTGATTTTATAAGGAAGTGAGTCACCTTTTGCAGTTTTAGGCCAAGTTAGCTTAATGAATGCAAATATATGTTTCACTTAATGTATTTTAGCCAGCAATTTTCCCGTTCTTCAGTAAAGTGCTTCCAACATACTTCCATCCAGTTCCTTATATATTAAGAGGAATTTGTTAAATACTATCTTTACAGTGCTTCCTCAATTTGAAAAGAATACTGTTACTTTTTACCTTTACTGATCTGCACTGAATAAGGATGGTCAGTAAGTCAGGTCTCACATTAGCCAGTGCTAACTAACAGTTCAAACAAGTGATACTCAGCCCAAATACCTACCTGTGAGCCAATTTCAGCCCATCCTTGTCCAACTGCTTCAGCAAATTTCTTTTTGAAGATGTGGTCAAAACTTTCCACTCTTTTCAGGATACTATCCTTAGGGTTCACTGTGCAATTCTAATAAAGTACATGAAGCAAATTAGGGGAAGGAAGGGCAAAGAAAAGAAATTTTACTTCAAAAACATTTTAATCATTTAAATGATTAAAAGTCCTGCTTCCCTTTGTAACACCTCTCAATAAGGTCATCAACATAAATAAAAATGGAGTATTTAAAAGAGTGCAGTACACATTTTTCACTTTTTTGTTTCCCGTTTATACCCCCTTTTATTTCCCATTCAGTACATACATAAAAGAATTTTAATTTTTAGCTCAGTAACTAAAGTATTTAAGCACTTATAAAGGTTCCAGTACACAACAGTTAGAGAGAAGTGCTTTCTACAATGAATGATGACATTTAAACCAACCCAATAAAAATTTACTCCTTCAAAAACAAGTGCATCAGATCTACAGGTGTATATTTTGCTTCAGTGATAATTTCAAGAATCTTACACAAATCCTCTTTGTAGTCACTTACATTGAAATACATGATGAGAGTATCTGATGGTTTATCAGTTGCTGAGTTTAAAATCATAATCAATTGCTGAATGTTATTCATTGCCGCTCTGGAAAAACACAATAAAATGCATAATAACCATTAAGGTGGGCTTTACAGCTTCCAGAAACTGAACAGCAAATCCCCACACAATAAAAATTATGATTTCAGTTCTCACTCCAGTTATCAAACTGTTGAGAAAATCTATTGCACTGTGCTAACTATTATGAACTCTAACAATGCAACTTATCGAATTATTTACGTACAGATTGTGATAATTTTAATAACCAAAAGAATGGCTTAACACCTAAGAAACAGTTTGATTCTTCAGTGATATTACTTCCTGAATTTTTCATTGTCGTTTTCGTTTTTTGGTTGAATTTTGTGTGTTTGTCTGTTTTAAATTTCTGTACCACTTAACCTCAATTTGGCTCATATCACCAGTCAAACAAGTGCAAAACCAAGAAAAACATGTTCAATCATTACAACTGTAGCAGTGCAAAGATGCATTTCTCTTTAATCTACTTTTCACAAGGTATTGGTGAAATAAATCACGTCTGCCAGAACTCTAGTAATGACAAGGAAAAGCATCAGAACACTGGAAAAACATAAAACGAAACACATACAACACATCCTCATTATGCTCTAAACTAGTACTTACACCCTTTTTATATACTAATTTCTACATAAATGACCAGATACAAATCCACTGATAAAAATTATTAGATTGTCTCAGTTTCAGGGGGCTTTAAAGAAGATTCTATGAGTCTAAGTTCAGAAATACAACACTGTAAGGTAATTCAAAGCAATAAGCATGATGCTTTCAGCATATCCTCTACAGAGTTCTGTTTAATCAGGGACAGATAAGGATACACTCGCCACTCTAAGTTGGTGATCAAAACTTTGCTGCCATCTACTGACACTTGTGGCTTCATGAAAAACAGTTACTACAGCCCAAAATCAGTGCTAGTGAATGGGCCTTCACATGAATTGCCTTAAATAGCATCAGTTTTGGAAAACTCAGAGCAAAGCCCAGGTGTGGATGGAGAGAATCTAAATATCACTACACTTTCTCTCAAGATCAAAGTTGGTTTAGCACATTTAAAATTTTTACCAATGCAGAAACTATGTACTCCTGGACTTTCTTAATGTCAAGAACTTTAAGGAAGCATCTTTGCCACTGTTAGAGGGCTTTATATCTACTACAAATAAAAAGTGTCAATGATCAGAAGTACAGAATGGTTTATGGAAAAAAAAACCAACAAAAACAAGCCCACAGTTCCTTAAAAATTAAAACAGACTACCCTAAAGATGAATATTTCTAGCTACAATATTAAACAAAAGAACACATTTAAGAGAAAAACTCATACCGAACAGGAGTCTGTGGAAGCATAATATTGACTTCCTCATCTGAATTGTTTTTTAGTGGTGTCCTCTCCAACTGTGAGCTACAGAAATGGAAAACAAACTTATGAAGAAAAAATACAACTCAAAAGACAAGGTTTTCTATAAAGACTTACCAATCTGAAGAGAAAAACGTGTAACAGATTTTTAGACAATCTAGATGTCCAATCACTCCAGTTGTTTAAATTCCCAAGTAGATCTGCTTTGAGCAGGATGTTGGACTAGACAACCTCTAAAGTTTCCTTCCGAGCTTTTTTTCTTTTCTAGAATTCTATTTACAAACAGCTTAATTTATATGTAGAGATGATATCAGCTCCCTTTTAATCCAATTTTAAATTAGTGTATTTTCATAGCATAGATAAATTCAGACTCACATGGTGAGCCCACATTAAGTTATAGAAATCCTGAATTGTCAGAAATTGCTAGTGTTTAACTGTAAGACTGAAAAAAAAGATAAAATCAAACAATCATAGAATGGTTTGGGTTGGAAGGGACCTTTGAGGGCCATCTAGTCCCATCCACCTTCAATGAGCAGGGACATCTTCAACTAAATGGGGTTCCTCAGAGCCCTGTCCAGCCTAATCTGGAATGTTTCCAGGGATGGAGAATCCACCATCCAAGCCATTCAGTGCCAGCTGGCTTCAGAGCCATAACACAACCTCTGGCACATCTAATCAGCTAGTATGACATGCCTCCTCCTCATGATTCCTCAGCTTTTCCCTGGCCTTGCACAGAGTAAGAGTTAGAGCAGAGCTTCCAAATCATTTTAGGCAGAGTCACAGTCGCATGTTCTCTAATTATTTAAGTGATAATATAAAGCAAGGCTGCTGCTGCCAGAAATACCTTAGCTGAACTACATAGCTAGCAGGTCAACAGGATACAGAGATCTCCATTTATAACACAAGGGGGCAGAGAGCAACACAAGTTCGCATTTTCTATTACAGAACGAGAGCAGGAAATGGCAATATTACCATGCTACGACGGAAGGCTGCAGGGTTTCGTCGTGGGTCAGAAATAGTCTTGCGTCTATATCTTTGTTTTTGAGATAGAGCTCATCATACTGTTTCAAGATAACTTCAACCTCAAAAAGATATTGAAAAAAAACCAAATTTATTTTACAGGAACAAGTCTGACAATTTACTGAATAACGTAAGTTACTCCTACCTCATGATTACAATGCTGAAATGCTAAAGAATGACCTTGGAGGTCACAAAGTTACTTCTTACACAACAGCTGAAACATACCCAGAGGGAAATTATTGTTTATAAGAGAAAACAATCCAAAATCATAAGAATTTTTTGAAGAAATGTAGGTATTGACACTGGAGAAACAGCTAGAGTAGGAAACAGACCTGCAAATCAAACTAACACTTCCACGCTTTTAAATCTTTCCTTCCAGAAAAAGGGGTGTCTCCAAGAGCAGGAAATGTAAAATGCTTTTTTTAAGAACAGCTGTCAGGCAATTTGCTCAGTCCCTGTCTTTGTTGGTTTGGACAACAAGGCCTAAACCCAAATCTTTTTCTCAGTAGAAGTTTCTTCATTTTATATGAATATTTTTGCACTGGAGTAGTTCTTAAGAGACATGCCTATTGCTACAAAAATTTACTTGTTATTTCGTACCCACACTATAGTTTTTTTAGTAACTGTTAAAAAGTTTCTTAACTGACTAAATCCTGGATTGATATGACTTCACTTTGCACGGAAAAGCTTATTAGATTTTTTTGAAGTTTTTTTTAATTGCTTCATTTTATTTTTACTTTGAGTGACTAACATTAACTGGAAGTCTGCAATTTTTTATCTGGGCTTCCGAATCTGCTGCTGTGCTCATGCAGAAGTAGGCAGCCACTTCAATTATCTGCTCCCTGAGCCCTTAAACATTAAATGATGATGAGCTCTGGCACTGTTAGAAAAACAGGCAACAGTGCATATGAACCTAAATTAGTCCACTCTCAGTCCCAAGAGAAAGTCCCAAAAGAAAGGTGCCCCCACACCTTTGCTCCTTACCCTCTTCCTTACCTTTGCCAAATGGATTTGCTCCAAACTGATCTCACATTTAAAACTTTTGAGATTAGGTCTATTAAACCAAAGATTATATTTCAGTTCTCATTATCACTGTTCTTTTTATTTAAGAACTTAATTATATTTTCATTTTTCATTACCTTCTTAATGGCTCATGCATTCTTTTCATCTAAAGCATTTCCGTATTTCATAAATTTCTCAAAAAACCAGCAGCTCTTAGACAAGATGGCTGTACTGGGCTAACTCAGAAGAAAACTTCAGTCAAAAATAAGAGTTCTGTATCAATCAATTCATCAGTGCCTGATAAAGCCTGACCAGCAAACACATGGTAAAGACAAACAAAATACCAACTTTAACCCTCAAGGGCTTTTCTTGCTTTGGAAAGAAATCTTTCAAAAGCTCAGTGTTTTTTTAAGAAAAAAGTCAATTTAAATTAAAAACCCACATTACTAGCTATTATAAAATAGCTAGTAAAATTAAAAAATTTAAATTAAAAAAACACATTACTAGCTGTTGTACTGATGATCTCATCCATGATTACTGGTTAGCTGATTACATGTATGAACCAACTACCTCTGAAATACAGCTCTAACTTTCTGCTCTGGCACTCAAGGTTAAGGAGCAAAGATCATGTGACTGTATTTTTCTTCAAATGCATCATTTTGTAAAATTTTCACCAGCAAGTCCTTAGGCTAATAATTTTGATATTATGCTTAAGTTGTGCAGCCTTGGATGAAAACCTTCTGATTCAAGAATAAGCTGTAAAATGACCTTTGCCTGGAAGTTCATATAGGGTTTCCCAACTATATGTACACACATAAATTGAAAAGTCTAAACAGGCAACTGATACCCTGAAAAATTAACTTAGGAAGAGATTAAGATCTTTAGTGAGTCCTGTACTTTGTTCCTCACCCAATACACTATGAAACTGAACAGAAGATACTCTTGGTTGAACCCTGCAGACTCATTGCTCTGATCAGCTTCAGGGATGCTTATTTTCAGGTTACCACATCTACTGGTGACACACAGCTAAACCTACTCTTTTAAGAATGATGCATGTAAACACACTGCAAGAAGTTACCCATTAAAATGCACTCTGGATGCAATTGCATAGAGGTAGTCTGCTGCATCCAGGCTACAGCTCAGCAAGATGAAAGTAATTCTGCACAGACACAGCAGTCCAAACTCTGCCAAGTTGTGAAACTGAGACTAATCTTTTGGATATCTTTCCAACAACACTACAATAACATGTCTCATTTATATTTAAATTAAGGTGTGTAATTTAAGACTTTAAGCATTTATTGAGTGACTTCAGAAACCTAATATTGTAATAGTTGTATTTTAGATGAATGGCCTTACCAAGGTCATGGATATGCAACTCTTGTGTTTTGCTTTGAGCAAAAGTTTTTGCTTTGAGCAAAGCTTGGTTTAGCCTCAGGAGATTCATTTATTAAATTCAAATGTATAAGCTAAATATACTTTATGAATACTGGAATCCCTGCTAACCCACATTCCTGAAAAACAGTTCATTTTGCTAAACAATTTTAGAAGAACCTATTAGAACTCCATCAATGGGTAAAGGGCATCTTAAGTAATTTGGCACGAAGTTAAACACTGTTGTTGAACTGTCTGTATTGAGTTTGCATGGCAAGGCTTTGGTAGCTGGGGGGGGCTACAGGGATGGCTTCTGTGAGAAGCTGCCAGAAGCTTCCCCCATGTCTCGCAGAGCCAATGCCAGCCAGCACCAGGACAGACCTTCTCTTTTGGTCAAGGCTGGGCCAGTCAGGAATTACAGTAGTGCCTCTGTGATAACATATTTAAGAAGGGAAAAAAGTTATTACACAAAAGCAATTGCTGTCTGAGAAAAGAGGAGCGAGAATATGTGAGAGGAGCAACTCTGCAGACACCAAGGTCCATGGAGAAGGAGAGGCAGGAGGGGCTCCAAGCTCTGGAGCTGGAATTCCTGTCTGTGGTGCAGACTATGGTGAGGCAGCTGTGCCCCTTCAGCCCATGGAGGACCACGGGGATGCAGAGATCCATCTGCAGTCTGTGGAGGAAACCCACACTGGAGCAGGTGGATGTCTGAGAGGAGGCTGTAAACCCATGGAGCAGGGTCCTGGCAGGGACCTGTAGACCCATGGAGAGAGGAGGCCACACTGGAGCAGGTTTCCTGATAGGGCTTGTGAGCCTGTGGGGGACCCACAGTGAAGCAGGCTGTGCCTGAAGGACTGCACCCTGTGGGAGAGTGACCCACAGCGGAGCAGTTCATGAACTGTTGCTTGTGGACTGGACTCATGCTGGAGAAGTTCATGGAGGATGGTCTCCTGTAGGAAGGACCCCCCCACTGGAGCAGGGGAAGGACTCCTCTCCCTGTGCAGTGGGAGGAACACGTGATAAACTGACTCCCCATCTCTTGGCAGTGCTGATGGGGAGGAGGTAGAGCCTGGGAAGGAAGGAGGGGTGGGGCAAAGGTTTTTTGAACATTTATTTTACTTCTCATTATCCTGCTCTGATTTTGTTGGCAATAAATTCAATTAACATCCCTAAATCAAGTCTGTTTTGCCAGTGATGGTATTCGGTGAGCAATCTCTCTCCCATCCTTTCCTAAACTCAAGAACCTTTGGTTATATTTTCTCTTCCCATCCAGTTGCAGAGGGGAGTAAAAGAGTGGGTTTGGTGGGTGCCTGGCACCCAGCCAGGGTCTACCCACCACACTGTCTTAAATTCCTCCACTTACCTCTGGTAGTCCATTTGAAGCTACAATACCAGCAGAATTCAAGAAAGGAATGAAGCTTGTGAAATACACATTTTTGACCTTAAAAAAAAATTAAAAATATAACATTATCAAGGTAGAGAGTCAGCCATGCATACACTGCTTTTGCATCTTTAAATCAAGAAACTGAGACATTTCTGTAATGCATTGTGGTTTGTTTTCAATAAAGCAAGAATGAAGCTTGTTATATATCCAAAACACAATGATATGTCAGCATGCAAATGCAATCCTTTGCTAGAATATTAAGCGATTAAACTCGAAAAGAACTGCACTCTTTTTAGCCCTCTCATATTTCTGCTTCCATCATCCATCTGGATATTCAAAAATCAGTCCTTTCTACACGAAAATAGATTTAACAGCAAAGGAAAAGGCAAATGGGGTCTTTTAAGATCTCCCACAGAAGCAATATGCTTTTTGCATACATTTTCTTGTCATGGGATACAGCTGTGAAACCCCATCAGAGCAGCCCTGCATCCATATGCTACATGCTGTGATCAGCCTGTTACTTCATATTGTATTCTTCACAATTCAGTTACCCTGGCAAAATTATCACCCACATTAAAGGGCTTGTTTGGGGTGGTTTTGTTTGTTTTTTAAACTACTGACTAGAGAAACTATAGAAGGTATTCTCTCTTCACTACAGAAGGTAGCTACTTGACAAAGAGTTAATGTGGCACAAATAATGACACTTTTAAAAAAGACCATTTAAATAAATACATATTCCAGATGGAGTCTAGCAGCAAGATCTATCAGACTTTAAAGTGCAGGCATTACCTCATCTAAATTACAATCATGCTCTTTACAAAGGATTTCAATAATTTTTGTATCTGTATCAAGCTGCTTTGCAGTACGCGAACTCCTGTTCTGGCCTCTTCTTGGAGTGCGAGCTGAACCATTTACAGTCACTGCAGACACAGAAGACTCTAGAAAGATATTCAGAGCCATCACAAGGTTAGAGCCAGCTTAAGAAAGATAAATTTAAGTTATTAAACCTAGAAGATTCTATTTCACATATACTTTTTCAGGTCTTCTCCTTAAACACATTTTCTTTTTCACCCATTTAGCTAGGTGAGAAACCTTCATTAGGGGAGATATATATCAAAAAAAAGTTAATTTTTGAATTCCTCTATCAGTATTTGGACATTTTGTTTTTAAGAAGCTACTCTACACAGAATACAACAGCACTTTCTGCAGGTAGCTTTAAATGAGAATCAGTTTTGCAAAGCTAGGAAAGCCTTATCTTTTCACAGATGAGTTACTATTTTTTCTATTTTTACAGAAGTATAAAACAAGAAGCTGAAGGACAATAAATCACTGCAGGACTTAAGTGCTGGTAGGAACCTGGAATATGGTCCTGGAGGGAATTCCTCCTTTCCCCAAATGCCCCCAGGCATACAAGCAGAAACAAACAAGTCCACCTTGAAGAAGATATCAAAAAACTTTAATACAGCAAGGTAAAAATATTTCATTTTGCTAAACTCAAAATAGATGGCCTCAGTGGCTGAAATATGCAAATTATATTAACATACATTAATATGATTAAATATTGTTGGTTTAGACCTGACACTTTAATCAGCACGCTGCTCTCACCTGTAACTTTATTTGCATTTGACAACTGTTCTGAGAAACTCTGACAAACTACACTGCAGGGCTGGTTGCATCAATCCCCTCAGCCTTACTCAGATCATAAACCTTGACATCATTTATTACAACACGAAGCCTCTTGGTCACGAGGGTTTGGACAATACATTGTGTTATTTTCTCAAAGAATGCAGAGCTCTTCGACAGTTCATACACAGCTTCGCGTTAGAAACCCAGTGCTTTGCACTTAGGACAGTGATACCCATATCAGCAATGTAGTGTCAAGTGGTACCATTTTTTTTTCAACATATGGTGCACAGAACCAAACTGTTTCTAATAATGAGCTCCTATTCTGCACAGTTTCAGTATGAAAAAATAAATCAGCATGAACAGAATTCAAAACCAGGTAGTTTCAATTCAGTGGTTTTTTAAAAGGATCTGCTTTTTAACACTGGAAATAAGGAGCAGCATGTATGTCTGTCCTACTAGGAAGGACAAATTTAAATTCAAAATAGTATTGGAGGAAAGCAGGCATCTGCTTGTCCTTAGTCCATCCTTTCCCACCCTTTATTCACCTTCACATTAGAATAAAAGCAAGGTTATTTGTTCTTACCTGCAACAAATAATCACTAGGTCAGATAAATATCCTCCAAAACATGGAATTTTAAGAATATAGTAGTGAATACCTTATCTATTCTATGACATTACAACCTAGGTGGATGTTTAGTTGCCAAAGAAAGAAATAAAGCAAATAGATTTAGGCTAAATATACTAGGGTTGCACCTTAACCCAGCAGATGATAAACTAATTAGTAAAGAAAAAAAGTGAGTCACATCCTGTGGCTCCAAATATTTCAGTATATTAATTCCACAGCTTGCAGAATAAAATTGTTAACTCAAATAGAATTCTGTCTTTGAAAGTTGCTATAAATATTTACTTTCTCTACCCTTCTAGTGAGGTTTTCCAAGTTTTAAGTATAAAAACTTAATGGATAAAAACTTACTGCTATTCTACCGAATAGAAGTTTCTATAGAGAAGACCCATTATATTTTTACTTAAAATAGTGACACTTCCAATAGCAAACAAGATGTAATAAAAGCAAAGCTGTCTATATTTTACCTTTACTCTTGTATTTTGAGCTGCTATCCACTGTTCTATCCATTTTTTTAAAATATCTGTACAGTCCAGTATCTTGCACATTTCTGCTGTTGTGATGCTGTTACACATACATGAAATAAGAGTCATAGCACCACATTTTCCTTTTGTAACTCAAGACAAACCTAAATAATAGTTCTCAGTTATAATCTACCCAGAACCTGAACTCTTTTACCAACTTATACCTGCTGTTTTAACAAGTCCCTAAACAACTTGTATGGGCAGAGGACATAGCAAAAATTATATTAAATATACTGCCACATTCAGGTAATTGAATTCAAACTCACTATTATCTAAATTGAACTAAAACAGAAAAAAATGCATTTTAATAAGCTTAAGAAGCTTTATGATGTTAATTATGAATGTTACCATGACTAATAGAAATTTAGTAAATTTACTTTCTACTTCAATGAACAAAAACCAAAAAATTCTTACTGTATGGTTCCTTGAGCATAGCAGGAGGTGACAGTTTGATAAAATAATCTAAGACACACAGCAACAACTGGAAAGAAATCACCAGGTCATCTTCCACTTGCAACACTTTACCTGAAAATATTTCAAAGCGTAAAGAAAACCTTTTTGAGATGTTTGACTTAATTTTAGCAGTAATTTTGAAAAACTGAAAAAAGCTTTGGAAGTTCATATAGTAAAACACTACCACTAGAATTCAGGAAGCATCATACGGGATGCCAGTGTTCTTTAAAGCCTATTGATTTTAAAACTCAGGGCTCTTAAGTTCGTGGCTTTAGAGACAGCATACATACAAATAAAATTACTGTGCACAAAATCTTGCCCTCAGTGCTCAGTCCTGATTTCTTTTTCTTTTTACTGTAAAGAAATAACCTCTTATTTCTGTGCAATTCCTCATTACTTTCTTTTTTTGCGGTCTTATGCAAGCTTTTCGAAAGCTGCTAAATACTCAGAAAGCAGGAGATGCTAGTATACAGTGAAGAGAAATTCAAAACATGCTATCACACTGTATGCTCAGCCTGTCAAATGTATATGAAATTACTTCAAAGTCACACAAGTAATAGCATGAAGAGCACTTTTAGAGCTGCATTATTCCAGTTTTTCCCAAATCATGATTCATATGCCAGAGAAGATCTACAGGGCCATCCCATGACAGCGTACATTGCCATGAAAAATTTAGCAAGTCGATAGTGATTTTGAACAGCTACAGATCATTACCTGTACTCCGCTTACAAGTGCAATTTTTGTACTTATTTTCAATCAGAAGTAGCAAGCATCACCCAGGCTCTTCTGAAGCCCCAACTATTTTCTAGTAAATTTTAGCTTTCTTTGTTCTCAAGAAAAGGCAGGCTAAAAAAACTTTAGTAGGTTTTGCTTTATGCTTATGCTTGGAGAATTCTAGTGACAAAGCTCCATGAAACTCAGCTGATCCAAGTCCGATATTGATATCGGGGATGCGTACACTTCACTGATAACACACACCTGCAGTAAGCAGCACTTGAGATACATGATTCACTCCTATTAGCAGGAGGAGTACAGTGAGACAGGAGCTCCATGAACTATTACAAATGTTTCATCACTCAGCATTAACTGTAACTGATGCCTTTTAAAGACAGATTCATAACACTCAGAGGACATGCTTTCAGGGACTTACTAAAATACCTTATTATTAAATTTGTTTTATAAAACTATGTATATTTATAATATATGTAAGTCCATTTAAAAAAATATGCCAGGTAATTATTTTTTAATAATTTTTAAACAATTTTAAGGTAATTATCCATTATCAAAACACTATCAGACTACAAAGCACCTCAGAATAGACTTAAATACAGAATGGCAACCTTTAAAGTAAAAGAAAAAAAAAATCATAGCAATTTTAGAAAGCTTAAATATATATGTTTATATACAGAAAGTAGTATCAGTGAAAAGAACAGCCAAACTGCATATAAAGAAATATCACTAAGTAGTTACAAAAGCCAGGCAACCAAAACATTCTAGGTCTGCAAAATATTTACTTGTAATAAGGATACTAGTCTCATGCTGGACATGTAAAACAAACAAAGTCACTTCAAAAATATTCATCAAAATTAGTGTGTTTTAATCAAAACTCACCTTTTGCCAGTAAAAAAGTAATCCAGTAATTTCAAAACTTCTTTGCATTGATAGCTCTGTAATAATTTAAACGACAATGTTTGAAAACGTGCTTCAGTCTATGGAACTATTTAACAACATGCAACATTTCCCATATTGTTAAGTTTACTAAAAATCTCATTCCATTCCTTTTGTAATTAGGACTACACATTTGAAAAACCTAAGTCCTGGTAAAGCCGTTCAAGAATCAGGAAATATCTGTAACATCCTCAGAAAAGAAAGTGAACGTAGACAATTCACTGAACTGCTATGAGCTGTTTTCTCTTGTGCCTTTGACTAATGCCCTATTCTCCAGCCACAGCATGAACTCAAGCTCATTCGAGAGTTGCTAAGGCATCTTTTAGTACACTCGTTTGTTGCTGTGATTAGGAAGCTCACTCTCCATCCACATATTCATTTCCACCATGCTGAGACATATGCCACTGGGTGGCAATACTTCGTGGAGGATAGACATATAAAAATATACTTATATATAAATACAATATAATACATATATACTTTATAGATACACTTCTATGTGTATACATATACACTATATATTTTTATAAAAATATACTTACATAATATATATAACACAAATGTATAGCTCACATATATAGAGATATACAGATAGATACATAGGTAACATATATGATTTCTGCATCTCCCATAATCTCATTGAAATTCAAAGTCCACACTAAATCTAAAGTAAACACATGACACTCTACAACTTAGGTCAGTCCTGAAGAGTTAAAAGATAAAATGCTATCACATTTTACATCTTGACAAACACAATTTAGGAAAATCAAACTTACTCACTACTAGGTTGTTCCAGATAAATAAGGCCACAAGTCCTACAAAATCAAAATAAATTCTTAGTTTTGAACACACTTCTGCAAGCAAAATATGCAATATCTTTGACTTCAATGTAGTTAAAAAATACACCAGTTCACAAAACAGAATTCTAACTTCTAAAAAAAAAAAAAAAAATCTGACTCAAAGAACAGATTAACAACAGATCAACTATGGCCCTGGCAAGCCTGAAATAATGTTGTTTGCATATTTATGTCAAAGCTTAGACAGCAAACAATTTTAACTTGGTATAATAAAATTACTCTTTTCCAGAAAGACACGATTTGTACATAGTTACTCAGTGTTCTGTACAACACAGCAAAGTGTGCTGCAGCTGCACAAAACACTCTATAAAAGGGCATTTAAAAATCTTTAGTATTTCTTCAGTGTCACTGAAAGCCTTGTGGTGTAATGCTGCTTCCCAATTATTCTAGGTACATATAATTTCAAGAAAAAAATTCAGTTTATGGAAAAATAAACTAGGATAGATATGCCTTCATTCTACAAAGTACCAAAGGGTGATCTCCTACTACTGTCAAAGGTTATTTAAAAGATATTTGAGAGTCTTTTGTGATTTGGAAGGCAAAATGTTAAATTAAAAAAAAAAACATTAGATAGTAAACCAATCCTCTTTATATCTGTAAAAAGCCTAAAGTGAGTAGTAATAACTTGTCAGGCTAGTCTTACTACTGTTTGTACTGCAACAAGGGGATTGTTTAACAAAGCATTGTGATAGTTACAGAGTAAAATGTAAGAGGTGTTTATTTAATGCATGTAAACAGCTCAGTTTCACTGTTCTGCAAATATTCCCCACACACAGTTTAAATGGGCTCCTATAATACACAGTTTGAAAAATTCAAATACTTAAATGTTGATAAACAAAGAAATCAATTGCAAAATGAAAAAGCACACGCTACCTTTCAAACTTGCGGTATAGTGCAAATAATACATCGTATTTCTTTTTCAGCCTTGATACAGTGCTATCAACTTTAGTGCTTACAGTATCCATGTTAACATCCACCTCTTTCAGAAACTGAAAAAATGTGCATACACTGAAAAAAGAAAAAAAATACATTATCATAATTCATGAAAACAAATATTCTGAAATAGCTCTTTAAAAAGAGAAAATAAAAACACATCTACATGAAAACCCATTGCCTTACTTCACTAGACTCCAGCATGTTTTTACTATTATTACCAGTGACTGAAACCTTGCCTTGGGAAATTTTACTTGTTTACCTTGAGCCCCACCTATACGTTTCCAGACACAGGTATACTGTTCAGCCTGGCAGCAGAGGTATCTCACGATACAGGCTCTACTACAGAAGGAATATTTTCTTTCCTAGCACAGATATTATCTCTGGAAGTCAGAACTTGCTAACTAGACACACCTTTGTTCTTGCTCTGCTGGTAGTACCACAAATATCCAACACACACCTCTCAGCGCTCCTGTTCTACTATAGAAACGCTCCTACTACTCTAAGAACATGAACCTTGGCTCCATCCATGTTAAAGAAAGACCTAGGAATGAGAACTGAGATGAATGCATTGAATTATATGGAATTTCAAGTCTTTCAACAGGTATTGGGGCAAGGAGATCTCCAACCTTTGGAAATATTATTACACATGGGATCAAAGCTCTCCCTACTCATCCATGTAATATTATGGCCATCAAGGAAGCATTTTGTTACGTTCATAACTAAAATGAGCAGATTGCTAAAAATTAAAAAGCAGGAAGCTATCAAATATATTCAACTATTTCAACTGTATCGAATATATTTTGATCCTTTATAATAATATTCTGAGAGACTTTTTGATCTTTGTCAGATTAAAGAAACAAGATACAAAACCAGTCAGAAGCTCATATAAGAATGGAATGGAATAAAAGATCTTTCCAATATATCTGAAGGCTCTAGAGGATAAGATGACTAGCAGAAAGCTCTGCCAGTTTGACCTCACAGCTGACAAAAAGGCCAGGGCTAACAGGCAATTGAGTATTGCTAAAAACCACAATCAGCAGAGTAACACCTTACTCTTTGAAACCCTAAGAGAAAAAGTCTCTCAGTTTTCAGCACAAGTTGGTCTGTGGAACTTGGGTGGAACATGCTGAATGTCGCTGCACAAATGCAATTGGCTTTCAGCCACACGGTTCCAAGGCAGTCAACACTGAAGAGATTAAGTCAAAACATTGGACTTGACCCTGCTCTGGGAGATGATGCAAGGCAGAAGAGGGCATGGAGAAGTCTAATCATAACAGATGACTTCAAGGAAAAGGATATTCTGGTCCAAGGTTATTGCCAGGACTTAGCCTCCTGCCCTAGAGCATCGAGAGGCTCTGCTCCTGCGTATGCTTTCCGCACATGGCACAGTTACTAGGCAGATGGCACTGGAATTCTTTCCCTTAGCTGAATCTAACACAAGCTATGCCTAGTGCTTTTTCCACCTAAATTTACCTTAAAAGCAGATACTATAATCTTAATTTCTGTATTATGAACTTAGTTAATATACAATATAACAGTAATACTCCCCTAGCAGAAAGTATGTATGAAAGCACGAAGTTTAGACTGGCATTAAAATGTCTGAGAAGAGCAGCATGCTGGCAAACCGTTTGAAAAGTAATATTTTTTTTCCCCTACTTCTTGATTTAGCCTAAGCCTAATGCTGGGAAAAAGGTTTTATGGAAATTCTTCATAGAGGGAAAGAAAAATATTTTAAGTGCAATTTGCACCAACCTAAACTGATGAATACTTCAGGGAGAGCAAGAACAAGAATAAACTGTGTAACAACCGAAGCCAGCCATAGATGAATCAAACAAGTATCACTGTTCCCTCAACTAAAATATAATAGCAAGACTTCTAGTTTACCAATATACTCAGAATTTCAGTAAGTAACTTTCATTTTAAAGTCAACTAGTCTGATATGCACAAAGATTCACTATGCTTTAAAGACAGTCTCTTTATAAAAATGTTGGTGAGTTAATTGTTGAAATCTAAATTCACACACTTAAACTCACTTACCTTATGTTTATACTTTTCAAAAGCTCAGTGAAAGTAAATGTCACTTCATCCAGATCAATTGCTACAATAAAGATACATACTCCCCATGTTTCCTTTTTCTTTTTGTTACAAGCCTTTCAGAAAAAAAGAGAGGAAACACAGTTTTTATTATTCAATAAAAATGGGTAATACATGGAAAGCATTAATTAGTCCAAACATGATTAGAAATGGTTAAACAAAACATCCTCAAACAAACATTTGACTATGACAGCCAATTATTTGATAATGGGAAACCATTCCAGGTTTTACAATACAGGTGAAAGACCAAGCACTTCAACTCTTATTCCTACAATACAAGATCAGTTTTACCCATACAATTCAGCAAAGCTCTGAAATACAACCTTTGGTTCCATGGAACATTTATGAAAAGCAGAAGTCGTGATTCCTTTTTTTTTTTCCCTAAATTACCATATTTGACCATAAAAAGACACTGAAGGTTAAAGAATAAGAAGCCAAGCCATAAAAAAATAATTAAAACCTTTACAATGACAGGCAATAAACACTCATAAGCGATTTCAGTTGTGTCAACCACTCATCACTGCTGGAGCACAAACCCGTCTCTGCTTAGTAAAGCATGACAGTAACAAGCACTTCCAGCCATTTTCCTACCATACCTCTACATTTAAGGTCTGCCTTCTCCTACTTAGAAGGTACGAGTTATAACCAATCATCCTTCATCAAAAGAAGCCAACCCACAATGACAGACATGGCATCCACATGGAGTAGAACTCCTGATGATGGTTCACAAGCCACTCACTTGGAGCCAGACAGGCAACACTTCAGATTTCAACACCCTTCCACCAAAACAGCATCACAGTGGAAAACCTCTGGAGAACACTGATTTGCAGAAGCACAGAAAAAAAAACCCCTTAAGCAGGTATAATCCAGACTTTGGAAACAAAGCTATTTTCAAGATAGAACAAGGTATGGGTCCAGCCCTGCAAAACTCCAGAAACAGCAAACTTTTGTAGAACACTTTTCAGACATCCAGCATCCTTGTGAATAAAACTCCAACACCACCCAGGCCCACAGCAAAGGAGCAGGATCTGAGTGCACGTCTCGGCAGCTCTAGGTCGGACATGACATCTGTTGGAGGACAGAGGTGAAACGGAGCACCAGGAGCAAGTGAATGGAAACACTGAATTCCTGCTCCTCTATACTGCTTAGCTTTAGCTCACTCCCTAGCCCACTTTTTTATCCTTTCCCTGATCACTCCACCTAGCTGCCTCCTAGACAACACCAATGCAAGTTGCAGGGGCCTGTTAACTCTAGGAAATGCTCCCCAAAGGCAACAGGAGTAAGACCGCACCAGACCTAGCTCACTCCACCTTATGTGGTCTTCCAAATCTGTGCCAAAATCCTCTGCACCACTCATGTCCTTGCTTAGTCAGCACTAACCATGACCAATAACCTGCTGTGCCCATAAATGATACAATTTCACTCATATTGCCAACAATTTTTTGTTTTTTGGCAATTGTTCTGTGGTATTTTTACATCAGGGAAAACTGACTGGGGGCCTTCTCCAAAGAACAAAAAGTTTCACTGGCTTGTGCAACTGTTAAGAGTTATAGAACAGGCTTCAAGGAAAAAGTAATCAGCCACCCTCAACAACATAGTAACTGACAATTATTTTAGTCATTACTTTCTTCCTGCATTCCCCTTTGAGTGTTTCCACAAATCATGACTCCTTGCACAAGAGAAAATAATTTTGAAAAAAGCTATTAACAGACTGAGATGCATTTGTTGATACTTAAAGGGATGTAAAAAATGGTGAAGGTTAATGCTAGCTAGTGAACTACCAAGAAGAAGGATGACTACACACAGAATGAGCATACACCTGACCTTGTTTAATAAATAAGTTCCCTTCACTCCATGCTCCTGCAAACTCAGACAAGGATGTTGTCCTGTAAATACAACCCCTTGTAGGGCAGGAAGACTGAGTGCTACTAAGTGGTGAAATTGTTCCTGGTTTGTTGCCTATCCAAACAATCCTAGCTTTCCTGGGCAGCCCAGCTCAACTCTGGCAGCATGAATGCTAGAAGGCTGTAGCAATGGTTTACTCAATAGGAGAGAGGTCTGGTTTTGCAAGAATGACCTTTAAACTCCTTGTCCAGTATGGTTTGGGATAACAATTCATTTGTTTCTACCACTAAACAAGAAGGCAGTCTCAGAGGCAGCCTAGCAATCCACGAGATCCAAACCATTACAGTGAGTCAAACTTCAGTATCAGGACTACTCCCACACCCATTGCTGATGGTACAGGATGCTTTGGACACCTTCTCCTCAACACAACATTTTGGATGACTCCTGGCCTAACAAGAAAAATTATACACAACCCAAGATAAATAGATTATGGGTTGGGCTTTTTTTCTAGGAGCAAAGGTGAGCAGCACCTAAGCATGCCTGCCTTACAACACAGCTGAAGGAAGGAGGAGAGAAAAACATGAAAGACCACTGGACTGGGACTATCCCACCAGCTACTGCTGGTTAAAACAACCAAAGACACAGGTAAACAGCAGTTTTCTCAGAAAATAAGGTATCTGCCATAGCCATGCATGAAGATTTGAGTGATTTTAATCCATAAATATTGTCATGGTTTAACCCCAGCTAGCAACTAGGTACCACACAGCTGCTTGTTCCCTTCCCATCCCTGCAGTGGGGAGGAGAATCAAAAATCAACTGTCATGGGTTGAGAAAAGAACAGTTTAATAACTGGAACACAATAAAATGCAACAATAATAACAACAACATTAATAATAATTGCAAGGGAAATGAAAGATAGAGAGAAGCATAATACCCAATAGAAACAAGTGATGCTCAATACATTTGCTCACCACACACTGACCAATGCCCAGCCCATCCCTGAGCAGCAATCAGCAACTCCTAACAAAACTCCAAGAATTTATCTACTCGGCATGACATTCTGTGGAATACCCCCCTGGCCAGTTCAGGATGCCTGTCCTGGCCATGCTCCCTCCAGATCTTTGTCCGCATGCCTACAGAGCACAGGAACCTAAAAAGTCCTTGACTTAGAGCAAGTAGTATTTAGCAACAGCTAAAACACCAGCGTTACCAACATTCTCATACTAAATCCAAAACTAATCCAGCACTATACCAGCTACTGGGAACAAAATCAGCTTTATTCCAGCTGAAACCAGAACAAATACAAACATCATGGGGTAGAAGGAGGAGAGAAGGGATAAGGAGATATCTTCCTGGCAAGTCACGCTCATAAGTACTTCCCTCTTCACACCCCTTCCCTCCTCAAGTTCACTTCTTTC
>NW_008238132.1:6477358-6484172 GCF_000691975.1 Corvus brachyrhynchos | reverse complement strand
TGCTGAACAAAAACATGGCAGCATCACTCCTTCCTACTATTTTGCTTTGTTCACAGCCAAAGCAGATGATTCATCTCAGATGGACTTGAATGCATGGGAATGAAATGAAGACAAATTTATAGCCAGAAATTAACTTCTGAGGGTTTTCTTCTTCACTAGTCTGACTCAAGATCTTTGTTGATACAGCATCACTACAGAAAATGGGCAAGACAACAGCTCAACATCTGCCCTTGGCTGTCCTTCAGTTTCAGTAAGATGACTTCCAGTGACCTTAATTCAACTGATAATGAAGCAAAGCCTACCTACCAATCACTAGCCCTAAGATTAATTAACACCTAGTAGTCTACATAGATTTCTTTCTCTTTTTCTCATATTTTATTTAGGATTCCGAGGAACCAATACTATAGCTTTGGGCAATGTAGATCAGTTCTGTTGAATAAATAGAGTTTTCTGTAGGAAAAAATCTAAAACTCTTACAAAAGCTTTCAAAATATTTCTCATTCTGGACCTACCATTGCTTTTATTTGATCTGGCTTTTACCAGATTACTAGTTTATTTAAATCTAGTGAAAACAACCTGGGAGGAGTCATAAAATGGCTTAAAATGCTCATCCAGCACTAACTATTGTGAAACGGGATCCTTGCTTCTTTTCTTTCCAGATGTAGCTGCAAGGTGTTAAAGGCACTAACAGAAATAACTTCTGTTCTCTGCCTCAAGAGATTCTCCAGTGCTCAAGCAGTCCCAAGGAGGAAATGGCCACAGGAAGTCTCAGCTCCAGTATGCAGCTAGAGATGTTTACTCTTCTGCCAACACTGATAACGATTTTGATGACAGCCTACAAAAGTGATCCAGAAATAGAAACTTCAAATGATGCTGCATAAAAGAAGGTCAAGGGAAATGTACACGAGAAACATGCAAAGACAGATGGATACTTGAATCAAATGGGATATAGGATGTCTCACTGTAAATACCAAGCACCTGATCTTTGAACAGAAAGATGTGGAACCTGGCTTACTAAAATCTCAGTTACTACATTCCAATCAATACAGAGAACTAGCTTGACGGTACAAAAAACATTCACAGACATTAATTAGAGAGAGTCCAAAGGAGGCTATGGAGATGATCAGAGGGCTGGAGAGAGTTGGGGTTGTTCAGCCTGGAGCAGAGGAGGCTTCAGGGAGATCTTACAGCATCTTCCAGTACCTAAAGGGAGCTCTAAGAGAGCTGGAGAGGGACTTTATACAAGGGCATGTAGAGATAGGACAAGGGGAGATGGCTTCAAACTGAAAGCGAGCAGGTTTAGATAAGATATTAGGAAGAAATTCTTTTCCTTACTGTAAGGGTGGTGAGACACCAGCACAGGTTGCCCAGAGATGCTGTGGATGCCCCATCCCTGACAGTGTTCAAGACCAAGTTGGATGGGACCCTGAGCAACCTGGTCTAGTGGAAAGTGTCCCTGCCCATAGCAGGTGGTTGGAATGGGAAAACCTTTAAAGGTCCATTCCAACCCAAACCATTCTAACTTTACATGTTTATGATCACAGTGGGTGGAAGATGACTGCAGAATAGACTCAAGAAGCTCTCACAATAGAAAACTGTTCAGAATAAAAACCTGCAGGAAAAATATCCCAGGGGAAGAAAAAAAATCTGATAGTGACCAATTTACCCCCTGTCTACATATAAGAAGTTCTGTGTAAAGACAATTAGATCCTCCATTTTTCAGCAATAGCAGTTTTAAATTTTCTATTGAACATTGTCTGGGATGGAAGATTATTATTAGTTCTCAATGGATGAGATCAAATTCAAATATAATACCAGCTAAAAGTAACGAAGTAAACGGAAAGTTTTGAAGTGGTGAAAATAGTTCATCTGATATGCAAAGTTCCTATTATACTTCTGCATGTAGCAAGACTGGAAGGGTCATCAATCTTTCCCCAAGATAGGCAGAAGATGTGTAAAAAAAGAAACTATACCAGTTGCCTGAGCTTTTAAAGTGCAAGGGCACATACAAGCAATGCATCTGCTGCTAAGATACTGAATATCATCAGCAAGAGGCCGTGGCAATGATTTGTTTGTTTTGGGACTTTCAGTAGCTCTTTGTTTTTTAATGACAGAGGATCCTAAAATATCTGTAATTTTGCTCATCCATCCAAAGCTTCAATGTATGCATGTTCAGATCAGCTGCAGTTCTATAAATTAGAGACAAAGTCTAGACAGAAAATACTTTATTACCTCATATGTGTTTCATGCTTTTGCCAAAAGCAAGAGGCCTCTCTGTCTTTTAACATGAGGATGAGACGGCTTACCAATGTTCTCCTTTTAGTAAGAAACCACAACTAAAAGGACCTGATTTAATTTAAATGTGAACTTTTAGGGACTGGGGACACTTGGCCTGAACCTTCCATATTTAAGTTGTCATTACTTCATTCCTCAACTTAAGCTACAGTTTACCTTGTACGTTTTCTTCACTAAGCAGTTCAACTCCTGCTCAAATCAAGTGCTCTCCAACATCTGCATACCAGTGTAAGTCACCAGTTGGAGAGAATTTCAGGATATAAGATAAGTAATTAGAAACAAGAAAAACCACCTAAAACATCTTCAGATGCTAGAGATTTCTGAGGGAAAAGAAAAGGCAGCAATAATACATTCTCATGGGGTAGAGAATTGGCTGGTACAGAATTTTACACCACAGGCTTGAATTGTAACAGAAACAAGTAGTACAGTACTTGGGGGAAAAAATACAAGGGCAAAGAAAGCTACACTAGGAAAAACTAACTATGCAGACTACAGATCTTTCACCATGACAGTTTTTTAATAGCAGGTTAGACAAATACTTGATAGAAATGGTTCAGGAATTCCTGAGTCTGAACAGCTGAGCTGCAGCAGGAGAACAGTGAGCCATGTCTCCCTAACAGGGCTATGAACAGCCAACAAAAAATGGAGCTCCAAACCCATGCACCACATACTACGGACAACTAAGCTGATGAGCTCGAAGCATACCAGACCCTGTGCCTTAAGGTCCTTGGCAGACTCCAATTTCTATCAATTTCTTAAACCACTTCAGTTTTCTTTGGAGAAGTTTGGTTCCAATTTAGTCACCATGTCATCTGTTCCTCACACAGGTTCTTTCCAATATATTCAGCAACAATTCGCTCAAGCTTTTTTTCCTGCTTGTATCACCCCATATTCTCCTTCAGATTCTCATGTTGTTGTTCTCTACCAAAACAAACAGTATCAGAACATAACAAATGCCCTGAGCTTTTTCATAGCAGTATTAGTATGGCTTCCTGGACTACTTCTAATATCTCTTACACCAACAATCACATGCTGCTCACCAAAGAACATGAGTAATTCCACTAAATCTATTCACTCCATCTAGAATTTACAGGCACTATTGGTTCATAATACAGATTTCAGGAGAGCTACAAAAAATTAAGAGTACAAGAGAAGCAAGCACCAGAGTCAACTGTTAAGCGAAAACCAATCAGTGTGTAAGAGTGTTGAAATTAAGACAATAAAACTACAACACTAAAACGTTCTGTTTACCTAGGCAGCTTGGTTTGGTAAAGAAGAGAAATGACAGAGAGGAAAAAAACATTTGTACGACACTAATGCAAAAGCTCTCTTCACAGTAAGCTTGCGTGGGAATTCACCAGATATCAAAAGAATTTAAAAAGAAAACCTTTTCCTGATCACACATCAGACACCTTCCTTCAGCCCATACACCAAGAGCACTGGCTCAGTACAACATCTCTGGAACCACAGTTTGGGGTTCTGTCTAAGAGATTTTGAGTTACCATTTTATTGTAGAAGAGTGACATTAAACTCTAGCTGTCACAGAGGAAATCTTTAATGTTCTCCCACTCTGAAGGGAAACACCACCATATTTAACAGATGGCTTTAGTGCTTTTTAACAGCCCCTCTCTGAAGATCCAGTTTTTACAACTACAGGTCAGCCACATTTTCCAGAAAAACTGTGTTGCCATCTCTCTCTTGTCACCCTTCTCCTCCTCCACACCTCTCAAAGAGGTTCAGCTGTTTCAAGGACTCAAGGCCCAGCTGCAGTAGGGTGCAGCTGTATATCCTTGACTCACATGCTGCGGAAACAGATAACTTGAGAGCACTGCAAGGAAAGCTACAGTGCACAGAAAGAACGTGCAAGATAAGAAAGCTGACATTTCAGAGAGAAGTATCATCACTAGTAGCTCAAATGCTCAAAAGAAAACATACCAGTGTGGAAAGGTGACATCCTGAAGGAAAAAAAGCAGTGGCTCCAGTGGGCATTTGCTTTAATTCCATGGAGCAGCAGATAAGTTCTCCCCTCCTGGCTGATGCCTGCCTAGCCAGTAAAGTGTCTCACTGAAGCACAGGCACATTTAGGCTGATAGGTCACTACATTCTAGCAATGTTTTTGAATGTGCCTGCCAAAAATAATTGCTTTACACTTTTAGGCCACATGTACCTGGCTTGCAGAGTCTCTGTACATGCACCCTAAGTGACTCCAAAAGGACAGTACTACAAGATGTTTTCACTTCAAGTCACTAAATATTCATTGAGCAAGGATACAGCAGATGATCAGACTACATCCAAACCCACATTTGAACCCTGAATATCTGCCAGTTACCACAGTACCTAAAGTCTGGGCCACACTGCTTCCTAGTTAGCACTATGAGTGCCCTTCACATCCTCAGAGATTTGGCAGGCACAATTCTAATATCAACCACAAAGAACAAGGCCAGTGAGCCAAGAAAGGTAAGGTTTCAGGTCTTCGTATTTTGTAAGTAGCTTGAGAGGGGGATTCTTAGATGCTACCTCTATTTCCATCAGTGGCCTGATGACTTAAAGCTTCCTCAAGTCAAACCAACTACACTGTTAAACAGAAATGTTCTGGTAAGTATTTGTCTCAGCTGGTGGCCTGGTGTTTCCCTTTTTGCTTCAGAACAGAAAGCTACTAGACAGCTTCTGTTCCAGTTCAGAACTGAACAGGTTAGTACTGAATCTCACTGAATAAAACATATGCAGCTGGTGCTTGCAGGACAAACCCTGGGACAGCCCCTCCACCACAATGCCTTCACCAGAGGGCAGAAAAAGAGCAGCCTCCTCCTGAATCCCTGCAACTTGAACTAGAGAGTCACCCTGAGAAACCAAGCTCACCATGATAACAGATTGATTTGGGAAAAGAAGCAGCAATTAACCAGGCTGTAATTCACTTGACTTCAGAGTCAGGTGAAGCCTGCCCTCAGCTAGAAGTAGCAACTCCAATACCTTCCAGGTCCCCATGGAGGCACACACTTGCCAGCTTACTTATTTCAACACCCTGCAAATACAGCTGTAAGTTTGAGGAAAGGGTCTTGGATTGAAACACAGTACAATGTGGATTTTTTTTCCTGTTAATTGAAAGGCTCTCAGCAATCAGTTTTAATAGCAAGACAACAGATATTAGCTATATATAATAATGAAGGTTTGGTTCTGAATAGGTAAAGGAGGCAATCCTCCAATGCCAAAAGGTTTCAAACACTGTGTATCTTACCTGGCCACTGCTAAGTAACGATCAGTGAAAACAAAACTTTACCTGTAAATGAAATTTGCAGGATTATACTGAAACCTGCCTTGTTTTTTTTCAGTCAAGGGAACTGAGTAGTCCTGTTTTCATTCATATAAGAGAACTCAACTATGCTTTTAGGGAAATGCTTCCCATGAACGTCCATGACCAAAAATTGTATCTGTTACTGAAAGAGCTGTGCAGTCTCCTTCCCATGCTATTATAACACTGTGATGTGAATGCATCAAGAGCTGGTATATCCACACTGCAGCTTAAAAAACACAGATAACAAACTATTAGTAGTGACAGCATAGATGTGGTAAGTCAGCTCAAGTTGCAGAAGGCTAAGCAGAAGTCACAACATGTACAACAATGCAACTCCACACAGTGGGAATAATACCCCAGCTAAGTATTACAGAACTACAGCTGGACTCTGTAACAAAGCTTCTGCCATGACTTAGTTCTGTTCTCTTGAGTCAGCTTGTTGACACAGCAGTCATACTGAGGAGAAGGAAAAAGTAAAAATCAAGAAAGGGCCTAACATTTTATTAATCTGTTTACACATGCCCAATGACTAACTTTGAACGGAAATGCCTCAATGATAAGCACACGTTAACATTATGCCACAGAAAAGTTTAACATACAGACATTCTTGTCTCTGCAATAGTGTTGTCTGTACCTTTTTCATGGCCTCGTAAAAGAGGCAGAGGGAAAAAATACACAGAAACACAGAATGAGACAACCTGTATAAAGCTGACTACGACATATGTGAAACTACTTGCACTTCGAAGAATTAGCTGATCGCATGGTGCTGTTTTCTACTGTCACTTGTTAGTAATCTAAAAGGATTCCTGAGCACGTACCTTTATCGCAAAACATTAACAAAAAGGGGCAATCTACAAAAGCCAGTTTACAGAGACGTGAGCATGGCAACATCCCACTTCAGTCTACTTTCACTTCGAAAAGCTAAGTCACAGTATGTGAGCTTTGGCTGTGGGACCCTCGGCGGCCGCTGCCGCAAAGTTACAGCTCAATACAGGACAGCCACTACTGCGGAGCGATGCTACGAGCAGTAGCTACTCACTAGAGCTCCATCCGCTGCCGACAAGCTCTCGTACGTCTTCCACGCTTTCTCCCTCACGCTGTCCGACACCTTCAGCGCATCACAGAGCACGACGAAGTCCGCTTCGCCGACCTCGAGCCTAGGAAAAGCATCACACATCGCCAGCGGGGACACGGGACCGCGAGGCGACCAGGGAACCCACGCCACCC
>NW_008238132.1:6443986-6477001 GCF_000691975.1 Corvus brachyrhynchos | reverse complement strand
AGACCCGCCCGGCCCTCGGCCGCCGCACGGACGGCAGCCCATCCGTGCCGTGCGTGGCACTTCAGGTACTCAAGCCCCGGCAGCCGATACAGCTTTTCCGTGAGGTGGGCAGAAACGCAGAGCTCTGTATACGGATAACTGTACAGGTGGAGAGCAGGGCAGGAATTGCAGATCCTTTAGGACCGCTGGTTCAACCAGACCAAGTGCTGGGTCCTGCACTTCGGCCACATCAACCCCTGCAGCGCTACAGGCTGGGGGAGGAGTGGCTGGAAAGTGGCCCATGGGAAAAGGACCTGGGAGTGCTGGTCAACAGCAGCTGAACGTGAGCCCGAGTGTGCCCAGGTGGCCAATGGCATCCTGGCCTGTATCAGCAATAAGTGTGGCCAGCAGGACCAGGGCAAGGATTGTCCCCTTGTGTCAGCACTGGTGGAGTTACATCTCAAGTCCTGTGTCCAGTTCCTCACTACAAGAAAGTCCAAAGAAGGGCAGCGGAGCTCAGAAGGGCCTGGAGCACAAGTCCTGTGAGGAGCAGCTGAGGGAGCTGGGGGTGTTTAACCTGGGAAAAGGAGGCTTGGGACACCTTACTGCTCTCTACAACTACCTAAGCAAAGGCTGTAGTGAGACTGCTGTAAAAATTCTGGATTTAAGAAAACCCCCCAAAAAATCATCATGAGCATTAATATGTTATACAATTAAAATTCACTAGTATCTTTGCATTTGTACATTTTAGTAATTTATTCAGGCTTTTCCTTTATATTCATTAACTTAAAACAGGAGAAAAGTGTCTGGCTTTCTGCTTTATGATTAGAATTAAACCAATTACAGAAAAGTGAATACAGAACAAATCAAAGTATGTAAACTCCAAATTAAATGTTTGAGTTGTAGACTGTAGTGGGATTTAGACATTCCTTATTATGATTCTAGTAAAACTGCGGCAGTAACTTTACCCTGCTTCTAAGCACATTTAAATACTTCTTGTATTCAGATGATACCAGATGCTGTGGAAGGTTTCGAGTTTAGGACAGTCTATCATCTACAGTTGAACCACAGACAAGTAGAGAGACCTACCAACTTGGAAAAGTAAGCTAAACCCCTAAACCACAGCTGAGTCCATTGCCTTCTCCTCACAAATGGATTTAAGAGCACGAAAGAATTTAAAACAAGAGCAAAGCATTTCAGAAAACTTGGTCATAGCCAGTGGAGACCATGCCAGCTGTCATCAAGAAGGAAACACACCTTCCTGGGTGGCTTCCCTCGCAGCTGCCTTAACATGCTGTTAGAGCCAGGCCCTGGATTGTCCAGATGGCAGGCAAAGAATTTGTTTCGTGGCCCTCTGTGCTCTGCTCCCTTTAAAGAGTTCACAAACCAGCTTCAGTGTAAATACTAAGTTTTTTAAATTGTTAGTGCACCAAGCACCTTCTCAAGTCAAATTTTATGCACTTTTTCATAAAGCAAGGCTCTTAGGGCTCCCCTTCATAAACAGGTAAAACCAAAATGTAATCTCAGCATGCTTCAGGTTACAGCTGGAGGGAGACGAAGGGAGGTAGCAGATGAATCAAGCAACAATAACCTTTAATCATCCATCCCGAAGCCTTGGCTATAGTAACTACATCTAAACTGCAGTAAGAAGAGTTAACATGTATGTATGTACTTCCAAAGAAAGGCACATCCTTGTGTAAAACCATATTTAAATTGCTGCACTTTTTTCCCCTTCTCCTTTTTAGAAGTACTGATTTGAATGTTTTAATCCTGTATAAATGAAGCCTTTAGACTTTTCAAATAAATTACAAAGGAAAGAAAAAATCAGCTCCTACTGGGAAAAAAAAAAAGAAACAAAGGAAACACTGCAAGGTCAAATAAAGTATTAATGATAATTTTCACATCTGACCTGACAGAATCTTTATTCTAAACATCTTGCTACAACTGCTTTTAGAGTATAGGTCATAGACATATGGGAAACATTGTCCAGTCAGGCAGTCCTGACTCATTGTTTCCAGCTGCTACACAACCTTAGGTAATTTTATTATCCTAATTTTTTCACTTAAAACTGTTGCTATAGTTTCATGGTAATTGCCGGTGGGAATAAAAGGCATGATTTCAATTATAGTAAAATCAGTTTTCCTGAAGTTGCATGACTGAAATGTATGCATTTAAAAATCCACTAAGTTGGGAGCTTCTGGATATTAGTCCGAATACTAATTATTGGCAGAATTTTTGCTTGAATAAAGCCCCTGGGCTGTAAAACTCACAGATTATAAAGATGTCTGCCTGAATCACACCCATTTTCCTGCATGTAACAGGCAGAATTAACCAGTGAGGGGGCATAGCCTCTTCTGCCAGCCTTTTCTGTGCATTCACATTCCTTGCAGAGTGTAGTGGCCCCCAGCCCCCTGCCATCAGTGTCACCTGGAGCCCAGCTGTCCCTCTCAAGCCCCAGCACAAGTGCTAATGGGAGCAAGGAGGTGACAAACCTGCAGGCCAACTTTTCGCCAGCTGCTGCCCTACAGGCCCCAGGCCTTAAGAAGAACCTTGCTGGAGAAACACCTGGCGCAGCAGACAGACCCAAGTGACAGTCTGGCTGCAGGAGTGCCTCAGGGACACTCAGGCCATGGCTCGAACAGGCCCTTTCCACGCCACAGCATCACCTCCCCTGGTAACGCTGTGATTGCATTGGCATCAGCTCTGCCTTTGAACCTGGAAAGGGTTTACTGGGGTGATGGTGTGAAGGTGACTGGTTGTGCCCCTTGGTGGTGGTGAGCCTGACCTCTGTGTCGTCGTTTCCTACAGAAATACACAGCTTGAAATATGAAGAATAAAAACCATTTCTGTGAGGTAGTATTTTTACAGTGATGTAAAAGCCATAGGGACCATAACAAACCTCAACCCATTTCTCTTTAAGCCAAGAGGTATTTGTCAGATGTTGCTTCTTCTAACAGCTCAAAGCCTCTCTCTATACATAGACATTATTAATAAAAAGAATATTTTTCACTCCACAGTTATACACATCTATGGCTCGCTCTTCTCAGAGCACTACACAGGGCACTGCTGGACTCTCAGTACCGCAGTGATGAGTTTAAGGCAGGAATCTCTATCAATAAAGCATTTGACCAAACTGCCAGTGGGATCTGAAAGGACACCATGACTTGTCACTGAACGGGGAAATGGCTGCACCTAAATTATGCCTATGTGCAGAACCTCAACCTTTCATAGATACTTCTAGTTCTCTTGCTTGGACATCAGAGAGGTTTTGCATTGATGAAAGTTTTTAGACTTGAGTGTCACTTTTTTCTCCTTTTGCTCAGATAGTTGTATTTATCTATTTATAGAAGAATCATAACTACTTCCACATTTCTTGTTCTCTGTGAGAATGGCTGTCAGAGCTGTGTCTGATCGGCACTAGTGCTGAGAACCAGGGCACTCAAAAATAAAATCTCTGACTGATTCAATTTATCAGATTAAGCCCTAGTGACAGTGCAATTACATCAGAAAAAAATCATCATTCCCGGTACAGCTTTCCTTGCTTACGAAGGCTTCTGGACATCAGTATAAATCATGCCCTTGCATGCACAGCTGCATCACACCCTGTGCTTTGTCACACAGGTACCACCCTGTGTCCCTGGCAGGCAAGGCACTTCAAACCCTGGGTACATTCTGCCCCACGAGAGTGCAGGGCATTCTGCATCCCCTCTGCAGGGCAGTTCATTTCAGCTGGTACTGCCAGCTGGTAATGAAATAAAGATCAGCCAGCAAACCACAGCCCTCTTGTTGCTTGCAATTAGACAGCCACATCAATGACCCCTTCCTTCCTGTCCTTCTCAGTCCCAAGTTCTTCCTCTCACCACATGAGAAAATGCGCTCTGGCACAGGCAACACCCTGTCCTGCTGCTGGCCATCTCCCCAGCAAGGATGTTTCCCATGTCTCCACTTCCAGGATTTCCTAAGCCCACAAGAAGCAAAATGCACTCTCCTGGAAGTAGTTCTTAGGAATCAAATTAATCTTAACCAACAACCTGAAAACCAATTGAAAATCAGCAACCTCAGCCCGTAGTGAGTGAGCACAGGCATTTCTCTGAACTAAACCAACCTGTAATTTTGTTTCTTTTTGTTAAGAGTGGGTCTAAGAGAAAGACATTTTTACTAAACCATGGCAGTGAAATAGCCTAATTAGTGAAAACATTTGTGTATAGCATTCCAGAAAAACGCCTGTGACAACAGCGCTATAGGCTCTTCTATGTTGCTTCCTCTGTAGCAATAAAATCTCCTCCTACCAACCACTAGAACAAGCCATGTCAGTGAGAGTGCAGCTCTGCTGATGTCTCTAAACCACAAGCTTTTCTAACGCTGATGTGTCAAATCTCCATCCTCCCACCCAACCCATATGAAGAAAAGCACGTACGCACCTTGACAGGCATCAGGTAACCAAACTCCTGCATTTTCAGTCTTGCAGGCCCGAAGGATTTTCTGCATGCCAAAACGTGCCCTGTGCCTCTTTACTAAAACTGGAAGACTTTAGCTGGAGGAGGGAGGCCTTGGAGCTTTTATTGTGCTATGCAAGCCCAGATCATGATCACGTTGACTGGTCACAACAACTTTACATGTGCAAAGACCAGCTGAACATCAGAGGCTGTTTGGGATGCATAAGAGAGTAATACAGCCCTCTCCACCACCTAAACATGGTGGCACAGGATAGTGATTTTGTTGCTTCAGTAACTTAAGTATGCCTCAGCATTAGGATTGATTTTGTTTCTTATGAGGAGTTTAAAAACTATTTGCAAAGATAATTGTCCAATGAGGTCATTTCTATACTAACCCTTTTCTGGAATTCACTGGGCTAGAAATGTGGTTTCTTCAGTGCAGCACAGCTATCTTTGTTTATTAGCCTCTTAACTATTATTATACTGGTATTTATTATACTTTTGTTATTTAAAAAGGAAAAAAGCCCATGTATCTCCAAGAGCTAGTTCTTTCCATGGATTTGTGTCCCATGCTTCATCGACTTGGTCTAAGAGGGCAGAAGTTCCAACATGAGCTTTCACTGCACTCCAAGTGTTTTAGGTTGTCTTCCTACACAAACTGCCTGGCATTTAATAAGACACAAGCACATGCTGGGAGCTTTTCCTCAGTGCACACGAGTTTCTCCCTCCTTCCCCATGCGTATTTTCATACTACTGAGTGAAGTAAATTTCCTTCCAACAGGCACAAAAGCTATTAGGGACATGGGCCTACAGCATGATCATAGAAACCTCCCATCTGTAAGAACAAATCTATTTCTCCCCCTGCTCCACCACCCCTTCAACAGCCTCCTTTGCTGGTGTCTCCGTTAAAGGGCACATCACAGATCACCGAGTTTGGCCACTGAGTTTTATTTTGAAAACAAGTTAAAGACCATATGAAGCTTGCTTACAAATTAACAGGTTTTATGTTTAACTTAGGGAAAATAGGAACAGAACACTCATGAAAAGGTAGGAAACATCCTTAAAAGTACTTCAGCGTGAATCTTGCGTCATACAGGGCTCCAAAGAACGCACCAGCAAACTTGTGCTGACATATACTTGACCTTTGTTGCAAGCACACAATTGCAACATCCTGAATGTCTGTAGCTAAAAGTTTTCCCAGCAGGTTTTCCAGCTTGCTTGCACATATACTGAAGTACAGCTATGTAAATATAATTTATACACGAGTATCTAGCCTGTATGCATGTGAGGCCTTATTTGATGTTCATGATTACCATGCACCATCAAAAATGGATTTAAAAAGTCCAGCTTTGGAATACAGCATACTTTTCATTTTACATATGATACTTACACCAGATTTAATCTGTAAATTAAGCTACATGCAGATGAAGAAAAAAAAAGTATTGTGTATTTAGGAAACTTCCTTTAAAACAAATTATTTTATCTCAATCCAAACATTCACAATAGCAGGAAGCTGGATCATAGCATGTTTACAATTGTATAATAGTTCCAAAACCAGTAAGCATCCTACCACTGTGTTAAGAAAAGATCCTTTAGAAGATGAAAAATAAGATTAGTACAAAGCCTCTTGACCGAATTAACCTAAGACAAATGATTTGGACACCTATGGTGCATATTATTTAAAAATATGCAGGTTGGTTTTTTTTTTTCAAATATGCAATTATTCTATAAACATTCCTACTTTTCTGATGAATCAATGCTCAAAATTTGGCCAGAAGACAAGTCAGTTCCCATGTCATGGAAGCTCTCAAGTGGATCTGGGGGGAGATTTTCCAGCCTTGTTTTTTCAATGTTACTCCCTTTTTTTTCTGTCCTATATTTTTTCTTGCAAACAGCTTCAAAACAGAAGCTACTATGACACATCTTATTCTGCGCTCTCCCCTACAAAAGTTGGCTTTACAAAGATGCAAATCATATTAGAAAAAATAAAATCAATCTTGCTTTACGAATAGCAGTTTTAAGTGTAAATGGCACGATACAGGGATGGTATTGGTGGTAACTGAGCAAGCCCCAGATCAACTGGCAAAGCTCAGTGGCACAGGCTGGCAGGAACACCACAGTGGGGAACCAAGGGAACAACACAGTCCTGCAGGTAGCGAACACATGGCTCTCAGCTGGGTCAGCCTGGCTCACAGCACATGCTGGATGATGCCCATCATTTGACAAATACTTAGGAGAGGGATTTCAGACATTAACAACAGGTTAGATCAGCTTTGGGTCTCCACTCTGATCAAATGTATTGTGGAAATACCCATTCAGAATTTAAGCAAGCAGCACAATATTGCCTTTAAATGAAAAGGGACAGAAAAGCATGCTTCTCTGTTCATATTTCATTTCTCAGCCATCTATTCTGTCTTTAGAAACAGCAATTCAAGTAAAATGCATTAATTTTAACTGTAGTCCTCTCCTCTTAAAAATAATCCAGTAGTAGCAGAAGAAAACACAAGACTTTTAGACAAACAGGTTTATAAGGTTTATTTTCCATTGCACATACATGGATTATATACAAGTTAGTAACATAAGTTACTTCTTAATTTTCTAAAAGATTGTTACAGCAAACACTTGCCATTTTAAAACATCAAATCAGAAATCAATCTCAAAAAGGTAAATATGACAATATTTTAAAAACAAAACAAATTGCACTTGGTTAGGATAGTCAAATACAGGTTTGTCTATATGCTGTAACAAACTATATAGCAGGTAATATTACAGTTAGAAGTAGCTCTTGCAGTCCATTTGTACATTATTAATGTTTTTCAATTTCACTTATTTAAAAACTGGTGGATATTTCAAAGACTTCCTCTTCTTCCTAGTATTCAAGATTCATCACATGAAATGCACTAGCAACTAAGTCTTTATACAATTGCTACTCAAATATAAGAAGAACACCACACCTGAAAATAAGGAGAAAACTAAAACGTATTGATTTTATATGTATCATGAGATGACAAGTATGGAAGGTGTTCAGCAAGAAAGCCCTGTCTACTACTTACATTAAAGAAGAGTTTAAAAAATAATCACTGCACACAATACAAAGGGTGGGGTCATACTGTACTTTTTAAGTCTCCTGTAACAGTACTATTCCTCATTACTGTTCACAGATGAGTGTTTCCATAGCAAACTTGTTCTCAAAGTGTCGAATCTTTCGGCAGTTGATGGCTTCACGCTTCTGAATTCCTGTTGTATTGGTAAAGAACAGAGTGTCAAGAGGAGAAGGGCTGAGGTACATCAGAGACAGAAGTTTTATGTTTGCTATGATAAGATGTCGCCAGAAATCACAACTTCCCCTCTCCCATCCAAGGAAACACACACAGGCACACATTCAGACATAAAAAAAACCAATAAGCAGGGAATGATCCCGAAAGTGTGGTGGACCAAATCCAAGTACTGGTTTAGTGAAAACCAACCTGCCAAAACCCCCCACTGGCTAGCTTTCAACCTAGATCAGTTCCCAATCTCCCTCTCTGTGTGTCTGTAAAAATGCTTGTGGTGATGTGAGGGAGGGAACAGCAATAGAATTAACTGCTACACACAAAAAAGAACGGACTTGTAGTATTTAAACATTATCTTGGTATCAGAAAAAGACAGAATTTAACCAAATTTTAGGCAAACTTACGCTTACTGCCTACCTATGCCAATCATTTATTACTACAGGATAAACATACTGAATTTTTAATTGGATTTTGCTATTAAGACCTTTTAATTTTCAAACATCATTCTAAACTGCTTTCATAAAATGTATTTCTTCTCTTTGTTTTCCCAAGCAGTCAGATCTAACAATATGACAGAAGCAATTAAACTGCTTTGGTGTGTACTTGCACACCACACGCTGATTAAACAACAACAAATCAACCAACCAAAAAGCAAAAAAACCAAACTACCTAAAAGCAAATCTGAGTAACATTTGAATTGAAATTTTAAGGCAGTATTTAATAACTTTTCAAGACTCTTCCAAATAATGTTTTTCAACCATTTTTCCATGAAAAACTACCAAGCACTACAATTTTCCTGTGAAGACAGCTCTTACTCACATTTCACTGACACAAACAGGAAGACATGGAACAATGTATAGATGGCTTTAATGACAAGAAGAACCTGCAATTCTGTACTTGGACTACAAGACTAAAGCTTCTCCTGTATTAAACATTTTTCTTTGATTTGGGGTGGGGTGGGTGGTTTAGGGTTCAAGATTGAAGAAGAGCATCAATGAAAGCCTGAGCTCCAGGAAACACACCCATGCACACACACACATTTTGGCATTTGTAGCTCACTGGGGTCTTGAGCACTTTTGCAGCGGGACATGACTTATTTCCATACCTACACAAGAAAATATCAGACACACTGAGGCTTGTTACTGCAATAAGGGACCCTTGCTTTAATTAGAGTCTTTTCTTTGAACACACTCAGGCATCACTGAGGTTTTTGCCAACACACAAGACCGCGGGAGGAGTGTTTACCTTTCATGGCTTCTTTGCGCTGTAGTTTGTAGGTTTCCTTGCCGCGGCAGAGGCGGTAGATAAAGAATCCCAGCTGATCCACATTTTCAATGCGATCAGTAACAATCATCTGCTCATGAATCAAATAGGACTGAGGCAAGTATGTTCCAGCCTGTTGAACAAAAATGTAACAGCTCTGTCAAAAGCCATCTCTTCATGGTCTAAGTACAAAAGAAACACTTCGCAATGTTTTTCTTCAACATATCTTTGAATTATTGCAAAATATGTATTATCCACAGACTTCTACTCTAAATGTGCAAACTTCAGTACAGAAACATGTAACAGTTATATTCAAAAAGGTCACAGAACTTCACTGATGCTAACACCCACTGTCCTCTTGCTACAGTAACATCAGTCTTCAGCAAGTTTTTTTTCTAGGGGCACCCACTGTCACAGGTCACTTCTCCACTTATCACTCGAAGTTTTCACTTAATTAATAACAGCCTACCAGACCTCAGCGGGAACAACTCCCAAGCAAGAGTTGGCAGAAGCATGATCTACGTGCAGATACTCCTGCTGATGAAGCAGGCCAGCTGCAGTATAATCTGGCTGCAGTCCATGGGGTTGGGAAGCCTTGAACTTATTCACAACATGGGTAACTGCTCTCCAGCCAAAGCCAAGACAAGATCACCCATACCTGTAAGTTATTGTGGCAACTTCCACAATTGTTTATGTGGAAAGGTATTACAAAGCCATGGTGGGACATCAGGTGTTTCAAGGCAATACATCGAAAAAGGGGAGAGCCACGACGACATGCAAAGGCTTCCCAAGCCCTCCCTAGTCCCTCCAGTATTATTTTGCCAGAGATGAAATGATGAAGGAATCTGGCTCTGTGCACACCTCACTGCACATAACTGAAGATGCACAGATTTAGCTACGAGCCAGTTTTCTAATACCACCACTATTAAATAATCATCAATTTTTAAAAATATTAAGAAATCCTGTTAAGAGTGGTTCTAATTTATAGCAGTAAAGAAGGTTCTCCTTGCTTCCTAAAAATAAAATGATCACTTATTGTCAAAACAAATTCAGCTTCTGTTGTGAAAGATCTCTGTATTTTTTAGTGACAATAAACAACTTGAAATTTCCACTGCAAAACAAGATCATCTTTTCAGCTCCAGTGACATGCTGAGAAGCTGATTAAATGCTATTCTTCTCAGTAAAGAAAGGACTGTATAAAATTCACTTTAAATTTTACATGAATGAATAAACCACGAATATTTTCTTCAATATATACTATGAGGAAAACAACAGCAATTTTTTTTAAGTAACAACTTAGCAAACATCACTCTCCCAAATTATCCCACTCATAATTTTGTAATTAAATCTCTGTAAATTACTGTATCTCAACTCCTGGTCTCTCAAATCTCAGGAGGGAGCCCTGAGGGAGTGCCAGAGCAAAGCAGTAGTGCAGGGCACTGGCAGGGTGGGTAGCAGTGCTGAGGACTTGGGGGGCAGCCTGCAAGGACACTCCTGGGCTTATGCCCTCCAAACCACAGGACCTCCCGGACCAGGCCCAGCCTTCTCAGCCCTCGCTGGGTGGGACAGGAGGAGAGGAAACTCAGTGCAGAGATCTCCTCTGCCCAGTTGCTGCAGCAGCAATTATCCAGCTCTGGGATCCAGCATAGCCACAAATATCATCATCTTTGAGACATCCTGTGCACTGTGTACAGTTAAAATTAGCCAGTTGGCTCAGCAGCAGGAACGAGGTGGATGAGCAAATATATCTGGGTTTCAGTTTTGCTTCCCAAAGAAACAAAGGAGGCCTTTCATGTCTGCACATTGAAGCAAACTGTATCAATATATAGAAATGTGGTTCTTTAGGCTAAAATTATGGTGTTTCTTAAACACCAAAACAGCCCAGAGCTCCTCCATTTTCATAAAATGCTCTCTGTATGTATTCAGAGCTCATTTTAATGAAACTAGCACATCAGTTTCATACATTTTTTTTGCTCGTGAAACCAGTGTGACTGCAGGACAGTATTTACCCACTTTGTGTATCTGCAGCATAGTTTTCCAAATTCCAGTTATAAATATTTAGCCTGATTTTCTGTGACATCAAATGCCCACAGCTTTTTGTTAATACAATGAGAATTAAACAGATGTCTCATAAAATTAGGGCACCCACTGTTGGGCACAATGATCAAAACTGTTTGCTTTTGCACAGATTTTCAGTTAAGTGCGAGATGCCTGGTTATCCTCTTAGTTGTAAACCAAGCAATTTTGATTCAGTACTAATGACAAACTAGGAAATTAACAGATTTTAATAGTGAAATTTGTGTGATCTAAAAATGGAAAGAAAACACCACAGACAAAGTTAAAAAAAAGGGGGTCACTGAGTTTTACAGACACCACACAATCCTTATGTACAGGAAATGAAAGTGTGGTTAAATAGCCAGTCTCAAAAAAGCAGCAGAGGACTTACTTGTGGTAACTTTTCACATGAAATTTATTTATATATACAAACCACTCAGAAATGGCTAAAATGGTTCCTGGAGTCCTAATTCCAAAGCCTTTTTTGAAAGATGCAAACCCAAAGATGACGTAACAGATCTAAAGTTACAAAAGCCCAGTAAAATATTAAAACATTCTCCCTAAGTCTTAAGTAACATTTCATAAGCTCTCTTCCTCACCTAGACTGTTTTGCTGTTCTGTGAAGAAACCCAAAGGCCAAAAACCAAGGTAAATACTATTTACATCTGCATTAAAAGCATACATTATGCGAAGTGCACACCCTCAAGCCACTGGATTGAAGTGGGGGCCAACCCTAGAGACCAATGCCCCTGTTAAAAGGATTTCCCAGTCTTATCTACTTCATGCCTCTCAGCTAACCAGTCTTAGTCCAGTGCACACATGCTTTGTAGAAACTTTAGTCACAATGGATTATAAATTAAAAAACACACAGACTACTTTCAAATAGTCCAGCTACACCACATTTACATGATTTTGTCAGCCAAATTTACAGCACTGAAGAAAATCAGGGTTTTTTTGCCTTCCTCTGAATTAGTAATTCCTTCATGATTGTAGATCATTAACTAAGTAGGTTATAGACTTTTTTTCTCTTTGAAAAGACCTCTAGCAATCGTATGCCTTGTGTGAATGTCAGAGGTCTGCAGAAGGGAAAAAAAAAAGAAAAACTTTTACATTTTTCCTGTCTTAGAAACAAACTACTTGTGATTTAATCATACCTTGATATTGATGAGCAGCTCCAGGAAATTTTTTGGTGGCATAACAACTGAAGTGTTCAGAGGAATCACATAGCACTTATCCAGGCTAAGGTCAAGATAGGCAGTGAGTCTCTGTTGAGAAAACATTTATTTTAATCAAAATAAAAAGAACATCAGAAAATTGACAGACATTACTGAACTGCTATTGCCTCGTGCTGTTCTTCTTTTGTTCACTGTAAAGCCTGTCCAACAAATCCCAATCTTAGGGCAGGGAAATGCACAAAAAAAGGGCAGCCTTGATGACAGTTTCTATCTATGACAGGGATTTGGGCAAGGCAGCAGGTGATGCGTAGCTCAAATGCACTAAGCAAGGAAACTACAAAGGTGCATCTGAGCTGTTGTGGAAACAAGTACAGCATTCATTTATGCCTAGTGCCTGCATTTCAAAACAACAGGGCAAAAACCTGCTCTAATCTTCATGCTTTTGTATTTTGTTATAGTCTAAAGAGGAAATGCTGCTGTAAGAACAAAAACAGAAGGAAAAAATATTGCTACAGATAATGCAACAAAAGTAGTTTTAGTTTCAAAAATACTACTGAATTGCAAGGTTAATGATTATTCATAGTTGAATAATTATCTTTATACAGTACCTGAACTGCAATACTTGCCATTACTTGATAAAAAGCTCAGGGAATTATCCTGATGAATCCTGTAGCTCTGTTCACTGAGCTGTGTTTTACTGCACCTGTTCTTGCTAAAGAAGACATTATCTCTAGCTGCTGAAAGCTCTGAGGCTGCAGACATATATAAAATACTGAGCACCAGGAGCCCAGCAGTCAAAATAACGCCAGGACAGCAATCATCAGTGCAGCTAATCTCATTACGTGGAGCAAGTGCTGTACCTATGTCAAATGACCCCTGCACTGACCTCTAGAGCAAAGCCTTTAACTTACTAAATCAAAAAGTAAATTTCTAATATTATACTGCTCTTACTTGCTTCTTAGACGCTTTCCTTTTTTAATTTTCTAGTTTTCCCTCTTTAGAGTCTTTATTCTAACTCTTAACAGAAGCTCCCTAAATATATTCTGAAATATTATTTAAATTACATAGCTTGAGCAAGCAATGTTTTCCTCCAAATCTGGCTATGAATATTTGATAGATAGCACTTTAAACTCCAAAGTTTGCATAAAAAAATAGGACACTTCCCTATTCTTTTTCAGCTTTGCTTAAAAAAAGCTGTTCAGTGAAGTCTTCAAATGTTCACAGAGATTTAGCTTCCTGAAAACCAGCTGTACAACATTTCATCACCATCAGACAGCTCCAACTATGCTGATAGAGAAAAGGAAGGCTTCTAATTGTTTTACAGCTGCTCTTAACACTGAGAGCTGTAGGTCTGACAGCTGCCTTAACAGAAATTCATTACCATGATTCCTATCAATCAAGGTTATTTCTCCAAAAAAGGAAGACACAGTTTTGAAACCCTAGTTCAGTGCCTCTAGGAATTGCAGTAGCCTGTGGTGCACAAAGAAATTAAACTTTGGCTTCCTGTGGCATCTGAAAAATGAGCTGTCTTCCACAGTCCTTCCCTTTCTGCTGCTGCTTTGGGGTTTTGAGCCATGCTAGGAGAGCACCTCTGGGGGTGCTTGAACACACCCAGCGACATCAGATGCAATCAGCCGCTCCAAGCTGATGTCAAAGCTATGACAGCCCTTTCCAAATTTCCCTTGGCACCACAGCAGTTGGTCAAATTCTGGCCCAGTGGACTCAGCAGAGAAAGAACAATATTCTCTTTCCTCATACTAAGGAAGCAAGTAGGTCTAAGATCTTTCCCTTTCTAAAAACAGAACTGTATTTGCAAATGGTGGTTTACACACTACCTGATGATGACTGTATCGTACTGTACTTCATGCCTGGTTAATAACTGCTTGCAGCCTGCTGCTGATCAAAACATTTCTGCTGCCTCCTCCACCCTTCTGCTTTCCCCCACCATAATAAATAAGGAGTATATTTATCAGGATGACTGAGGGGGAACATTTTTCAAGTTTTAAATGCTTTCAACTTCTTCAGACATATTTCTTACCCGGTGGAAGTCATGGACGATATCAGCAGGATCGCTATCAGCAAATTCAGGGACTGGCACACTGATAAACTCAACATCTTCCTCCTCCAGGATCTGAATATTTTGCTCAATTGTGTGGTAGCGAGCACTTTGGGCCTCTGCCCCAGGCTCAGGTAAACTTAAGCCATCTTCAATGTACTTTATTCCACAGAAATACACACCACCCTGCTAAAAATAGTAAACAACCCAGCAACAAAAAGATCAGTAACGTAGAAGTTTAAAAGTAATATTCTCAGAGCAATGAAGAGAAGAAACACTTGTCAGATTAAATGAAATTTTTTGACTTTAATTTGATTCGTATACCACAGTAGGAGCCAGCTGCTATCTACAACAGGACCACAGATAAAACCTCAATTACACTCACCCCAGAGGGAGTTCTTCCCTTGAATTCAAGGAAAACAGGATCCCGTAAGGAGGTTCTTAAAATCCATTCTTACATGTATTTTTAGAAAGATAATGAAGTTCCTACATCTATATGCATGCATATTATTATTATTAAATTATGATCTAACTGTAGTCAAAATTATGATAAAAACATTAAAACCATTCAATGGTCATCCAAATCACCTTTAAAAAGCAAGTCTAACTCTAAATTTGGTCCTGCTTGCAGCAGAGGGTTGGACTAGATGACTTCAAAACTTTCCTTCCAAACTCAATTATTCTGTGAAGTTGCTTAGTTTTACAAGACTTCAGGAGTCTGGAAAGTCAATTTCTAAAATAATTTTTAAACAGTTTTAAAAGACAAAAAGGTAAAAAGAGAAATTAAAACAAGCAATTTGTGTCCTTTCGCCACAGCACACATGGCAGGCTACCTAAGTGAAGTGTAAAACAGTTTTGAGTCACAGGAAGTCACATACCAAATTTACAGGCCAGAGAGTTTTAGAAATAAAGAACTTATGCATATGCACATGCCATCAATTTTAAATTTTACATTGAAAATGTGTTTTCAGTGCAATGTTAGCTCAATTCCTGAATGTTTCCTTTAACGCAGACCTGTCACATAAACAAGGAGCACAGGTTTGAATTAAATGGCACTTTCAGCTCCATCTCACTGGCAGGTGAAAGGTGGAGCACCCAGCGCTAAGCATGGGTGAAATGTGCATTAGAAATGCAGCCGACCTTCAGCTCCTCAGCTCGTTAATCCACCGGGATAAGCTGTGCTGTTTACGCATCATCTCATCATCGTTTGCAACACTACTGCTCCCCTGTAAATTTGGTTAATGTGATAGCCAAATAGACTACAAACTGCAAGTTCAGCTAGAATTTCTCAAGCTTAATCACTTGGCTTTCCACATTAGCAGCTACTAAAATGGGGGAAAAGCAACAATCCTGCTATCAGGGAAGAGAACATGAATTTTTACCTTATAATTAGGTGCACTAACCAGTGGGCTAGAGAGATTCATGTTTGGCTTATCCTCTCCCTTTCTAGTTCTGTGATCTTGCAACCCCAGCAGCTTCTGCAGCAGGGAGGGTGTGCTTGAGCCACTTGGGCAACAGCCCAGCACATACAGCACTGCCCAGTGACAACTTCCCCCAAGGGAGACAATATTTAACTCAGATTCCCCATGTTTCAGGTAAATGCTCCGTTTCCCCGGCACTGCTGCCTTCACAGAGCTCCTCTTGCAGCAGTGCCATTTGTTAAAAAGACTGAAAATACATTTTGTTAGAGGTCTGATCTTGTCAATGTGGATTAGACTTGACAGAGCATGTTTAAACCACACTGACTGTGCTTTTCCCAAGTCCCCTGCAGGGCCAATATTTCTTATCCTTGTGGAAGCTAGGGAAGAGGAGAGTCACTGTGTTGCTTTGACAAGCAGTCCCTTTCCTGTACATTAACAGTGCCACCTGAGTTAGGAAACCTGGGATCAAACAAGGAGGCTTTCAAGGGGTTAATCCACCTCCAGTATTTGGCACTGCAAGAGAGAAAAGAGAGCAGATAAAAATCTGGGACACCACTGGGGCTCCTAAACCCAAGTCCTATTTAGATACAATCTTTTCTCTGCAAAGTGAGGTTTTCAAAAGTGTTGCTCCCTTTTATTTGCCAGCTTCACTTCTGCCCTCCTCTGCTGATAGGTAACTTCAGAGAAGGCCACACTCTGGCCTTCAGAAAACATGAAGTTTTGGAAAGAAAAAATAGTTTACTTCCTTTGGTTTAGTCTGTTGTTCCTCTTCTAAATGTAACACAAAAAGAACAGTCTGTTGCTCCTCTTCCCACAGAGAAAAACAGCCCTCTCATAACAAGTATGTGACTTACCTGGAATGCAAAATATTTGTACAGATAGGCACCACCCAGGAACACACCAGCCAGCATAAAGGCCAATCCAAAGCACATGCACCAGCACCAGGCCCTTCTCTGTCCAACAGGCACAGCATCCTCAGGGTCCTGCAAGGCATCAGAGAGACCTTCAACACACTGTTCCCAAGGCAGGTTAAGAGAGCAGATACTTCAGGCCCAGCAAATACAAACACTGCATCCACCAGAAGAGGCTGTATGTACTTCAGCATAAACAAGTGTTTAGAAACTTACTTTATTTGGTAAAGTTTAAAACAAGTCTATTTTAGTTGAGGTTTAGTAAAACGTGTACTATCAGTCACTTTTAAAGCCACAGTCACTGACTAAATCAGTGGACTTAAGAGAAAAATATAACCAAATCTGCTGAGATACCTAATAATACACAGTGAGCCACTTCACAGGTTGCAGGCAGAAAAATACCCATTCTCAGGCAACCTCCATGCAACAACAACAGAGCAAGGAAGTCAACTCAGAAAGGTCAGATTCTTTTTTACCTTAGTATATGCAATGTAAGTGAACCTGAAGAACCAGCAAATGATCAAAGGTAACAAGAGCAGCAAAATATACCCTTTACTATGTTTGTTCCATCAGAACAAAACAGCCTTTACCACAGCTTGGCTGGCAGAACAGCAGAGCGGGAATGAAAAAAAGATGCTTTGTAAGTTGTTGTTAAGGAAGCTTTCTGCTCTAAGACAGCATTTGCCATGCCTCTATCTGCTGTTCATGTAATACTAAAGGAATGACAGGATGTTTCCCCTTTAGGGCACTAGTTTGCATAACCATGCAGTCCCCACAGGCATCCTAAGCTATAAACCGCTGCTTGCAAAATCTTTCCTCTATCAGCCACATTACAATGCTCTTTCCTCCCCCAAGTGTTTGCATAACTCATATCCAAAGAAAAAAAGGAAAAAAAAAAAAAAAAAAAAAAAAAAAAATCCAACTTTGAGCTACCCTGTTCCAAGCCAGGTTTTCCTGGGAAAACATCTGAATTCAAATAAATACAAAGAAATTAATTACCCTTTTGCAACCACGAAACAGTAACGTAGAATGAGGACCAGGGTAAAATCATTACGACCAAATGAACAAAAAACCACCAAACCAGAAAGCTGAGGAAGAGCATGAGGGAAGCGCCTGAGAAGGCTTCGACAGCCATAGTTGCTAGTCAGTGTTCTGCCTGTTGGGTTGGGTCTTTTGGCTGTATTTGCTAATTAAGATGATGCCCCACTTGAACAAAGTTGTGGGTATAGTCCCCAGCTGCCTTGACCTAGTAGGGAAGGAATTCCCCTTATCTGGCTGAAGCCATCTAAGCAAGTCTGACACCAAATGGAAAGGGGACCCTCCCTGTAAATGGTGGGAGAAAGTGGCACTTCCTGGGAATGACTAAGCCATCCCAGAGAGGGATAAGTAGCATTTTGGAGGGACTTACTTCTTTTCACTGATTACGGAGGGAAATTCCTTGGTTAACAAAGTAGGTACCTAATTCATATGCAGCTAAAATTAAGTGATGTGAAATCCACCTTTACAGTATACTGCAATTATCTTTCATACAGAAGTGGCAATGCAGCTTCTTTGCCAGGCAACAGCTGCCAAAATCTGATTCAGAAATATTTAGAGTCAAACTGAAGATATTTCACACATTTTATTTTACTTTACCTTGCTAAATACCACAGTAAATCAGATTGTGAAATCTCCATCTTTGGAGGTTTTCAAGACTCAACTAGAGAAAGCCATGGCTAATCTTCCTTTGGCAACCATCCTCTTTCTAAAGGGAGGCTGCAGCAGATGACTTCCAGAGGCCCCTTCAAACCAGCATTTCTGGGATACATTACAAGGCAAAGTGAAATTGGCAAAAAAACATTTGCTGTGGACTGAAAAGGCAGAATATAAAGACAAGAAACAACTTTTTAACACTTTTAGAATACAAATTATTTAAGGAATTCAGTGTAAAAAATTACAGGATTACTAGCTGCCTGATTTTTAACCTGGCTCTTTGCAAAGACTGAGGATAGGACATAATACCCATGCTAATCTAATTAACTCTCAGGTCAGGTTGAGAGTCACTGTGGATTCTTCTATAAATCATCTCAATTACAAATCTAAACCAGGTAAACCAAGGATTTTTATTTTTATGTTGCCCTGTATCATTAGGTAACTATTTCCCTAGATATTTCAAAGCATACAGGACACCCGATTGAAACTTTTTAATAATAGCTGTCATTTAAACTGTTTCAAGTTAACGTCAGAAAAAGCAATAGCAAACTGCCTTTCAGATACAATATCAAAATATTCCCTAGTGAAGAATATAAAGAGTATCTTTATTCTTTCCTAGTGCTGCATTTACCCCCTACACCTTTTTAACTTCACCCAGAATTACCCATTAGTAGACTAACTGCCTCTTCCATTTTTTTCATTATTTTTTAAGTTCAGAAAGACTAAGAAAACATGCATCTGGGAAATGATGCAGAAGGCATACAGAGTATGAACACCTACCTGGAAGTGGGGGTTAATGTCAGATCAATTTTCCATATGCCACAAAAATAATCAGAAAAAAATGAAAGTAACTTTTACACTTTTCCCATGCTAGGAGGAACCTGAAGGACAAGTTTATCAGTATTCCACCTTAAACAATTTTGCTTTGATATATGACAGATGTAAACAACAGGTTTAATACAACTCTTTTATCCTTTACCACCAGCTAATGGCTATCATTATTATTTCTGAAGGCGTCCCTAGTGGTGGCATGTTAAGCTAGTTTGTATTTGTAGTTGCCTATTGCATTGATTTGTCCCCAGCCTACCAAAAACAACCCACCAAATTCAGAGCAAGAGTTCAAGCCCAGTTTAGGCTCTTGCTTAGGGGAATGAATGAAAGCACGGCATCTCAGCACAGGCAGAACCTGAAACTGACAACACTGAAAAGATTTTATGCTATTGAAAGAGAACACAGAATTGATTTCCTAGTTTGAAAACTAAGTATATTATCAAGCAGTTTTAAACCAGCTTAAATTAAAATATTATAAATAATTTACTGAAGCCAAATTATACTCATACTTGTAGCTGACCCATGGCTAAGCTCTCTAAGCTTTTGTATTGTTGCCATGACAGCTTAGTTTGGGTTGTATTGACCCAAAAGAATAATCTTCCCTTGCTATATAAATCTGACCCTCCACACTGCAAGAGAAGAAAGCACAATGGATGCTCACCCTGTTTCCAGGTGACTCATGTTCTGAAAAAAAACCCATTAAGTGAAAGCAGATCCCCACTAAGAGGAACAGTGCTGAATTAGCGCTTGCTTCTCCCCACACGGTTACAACTGCACTTTGTTCCCAGGCAGCAGCGCTGGCTTCTGAAGCCACAGCACAACACGACACTGCAGCCTCAATGACTAATTTTTCTCTAGGCCAGCTTTCCACTGCCAGAGGTATCTCACAAAAAGAAAGCATTACGTATTTGAGGTGAAGACTGACCTCTAAGAAGACACCTCTCTACTTCTGTGAGCGGTAATAATTAATCATTACTGTCCTGGTCCCTTTCTTTCCTCTCTTCTGCTTCGTCCCTGCCCCGTGTGCTTTCAACTCCCTTGTGAATCCCCAGCCTTAAGATGATGCCACAAAACTCATCTCTGATGCGAAATGCCTTAGGAGGAACTGGATGCAAGCCCAAAACTAGCTTGTTTCCCTTGATGAGCTGATTGTTCTAATTGGAAAACATTTGATTAGCCTATTTCCAATGGATAAGACATGAAACAGAAGCAACTCTCTGCCACTTGTACACTAAATCCTACAGTGTTGAAATTAAATGGTTCAGAACTTCCCAACCTGAATAGCTTCAAGCTCTGCAGTAACAATTTTCCTTTCAGACAGAAAACAAGTATTAAATTCTCTATTATTTGAGACTAGCAAGATTCAAATCTAGAGTCTTCTCACAAAGAAGTGACAAGATGACTGCAGTTTTCAGTACAGGTCCCTTCATCAGTGACCACAGCAGTGAATATAAAGCTGCTCTTTGTCTCCTTACTAAAACCATGAAACACTTCTGAGATGGGCACATGATACCACAAACTGTTTACCAGAACACCTCTCAACTATGGAGAGATCTTAACAAGATCATAAAGAACATCACTTTACATCACTTAATTTTAGCTGCATATGAATTAGGTACCTACTTTGTTAACCAAGAAATTTCCCTCTATAATCAGTGAAAAGAAGTAAGAACATCTTTATGACAATTAGCATTAACTGTTCTGCAGTAGATTAAAAAAAAAAGTTAATAACCCCTTAAACCTGCAAACACTAGCAGTTATTAATGGCTAGTGGCCATATATTCTCTTGCTCTTTTCAGCTCAATTTTAATGCTACTTTTTTTTTTCTTTAAGTAAATGCTGAATTATAGAACGGCCAAATTCATGTTTGGGGTAATATCACAAATGTATTCTAAGAAGCTCCAATACTGAGCTACAAATATGTATAATTAGACTTGGTAATTACTTAGATTCTTAGATTTTCCCCTTGTGGCTTTTTGTACATAGTGGAATATAATTGCTTTAACATTATAAAAGTAAAGCAGTCTGTAAACTTACAAGGCATGTCTAGTTCATATTAAAATGAGTAAGAAGATCATCAGATGTTGTTCCTTTGCAGAAATTAAGGACACACCTATCTAAACCAGGTATGATGGACAACATGCTGTGAGAAGTCCAGAATACTGTATGACTGCTATGCAAAAGACAATGTCCCAAATTTAAAAACAGATACTACAGCAATAAAAATCATTTTGGGAGGGGGAAATATCTTTCAGAATGAACAGTTTTTGATCCACAGAGAAACCAGACACAGAGAATTACTGAGTATTACAAGTATTACTAAAAACGTCTGCAGCATAATACACAAAATGTCCATAATCATGCATGTGAGAATAATATCTAACACATATACACAAACACATATATAAAAGCTTACAGTTAATGTGGGTAGAACTGGCTGGAAGCTGTTCAGAACAGTTTTCCTCCAAGGTCCTCTGCATACCACTTAGCTCACAGGGATGGACAGAACACAGTGGGACAGACTGAGCTTCCTGAAGGCAAATATTGACCAACTGCAGCTTTAATTAGTAGAATAGGAAGAAGGGAAGTTAATGATGACTCCCTAGAAGTGTTTTTTAATGAGAGAGGCTAAAAAGTCTTTAAATAAAATACTGAGCAATGGCTGTATAAACTGAATTCTGTTGGTCAGGCTTGCCTGCTCTGACTTGTCAATCTGACATCTGTAGAAAATCCTCACAAAAGAAAGTAAATTTAAAACGAATTTAATTTAGAAAGAGCTCTGCATTCCTTCGATGGTATTCCTGCCTGAAGACTGCTTCAAGCCTGATATTCTACTTATTACTTGTTGCAGATGGGGAATTAAGGCAGGCTTTTGCAAGACTCCTCACTTGGCAGATGCTGCCAATCTGGAAGGAGATCATACTAATCTGCCTCTAAAACAGCAACTTTATCCTCACTAATAAAATTAAATTTAAATTTTAAGTACAATCATCTTTTAACTTGCTAGTTGAAAAAAAAAACCACTCTATATACAATAGATGCTTCAGAGATTTCTTGCTTGTCCAGAAAACAAGCTATGGCTGTTTATGTACAGTTGGTATCTGAACATTACAACCCTTCAGTGTCAGCACTGCCAATTCTGTCACAATGGGCAGGGACTTGTCCATCTGACCAAAGGCTCTCTGCCTAAAGAACAACATGAAAACACGACCTTAGTTTTACTGCCATTTGCTGTAGTAACATAGCCTGAATAACTAAGGAGATTAATCAATTAGAATTATCTATTAGGCAGTTGGTACTATTAACCTCTTCTTGTATTTCTCATATCTGTATATGGTCTTTGAAATAGTATTGTAAATACAAAATCTTTTAGACAGCACTAGGAAATCCAGAAGTAAGAACAAACTGCATTCCAAGAGCTTTACAAGTTCGAAGTTCAAGGTCATTTTAATTAGTTGAATGCTACCTTTCACGAAATAATGGGGGAGTTTTATTAAAACGTAAGGTGTCTGTCAAATGACTTATTTCATTGTTCAAACATTGTAACTATAACAGAATAAAAACATTAGTATAAGCAGCCAGCTCAAGATCATCTTAAAAGTGGAATGAGTGCTAGTGGGTAGGAACGTAGCTGCAGCTGCATGTATTGGGAGAGACAGAGGTGTAAAGAGAACAAAAATTGGAAAAGAGGCAAGAGTAGGGGAGCAGGAAATAAAACTTAAGAGAGAAACATGTTAGAACATGAAGAGTTCAAATTTTCTGCAGGAAGTAAAGCAAAATTACAACTGTAAAGTGAATGTTAAGAACATGAATCAGCAGTTCATCCACAGCTAGGTGATAGAGGGACAACAAAAGAAGCGTGTCCTGAAGAGTAATCCAGCAACTCCTAACCAGTGTGAGTAATCCTGATTTACCTAAACACTGCCTTCATTTCTGAGATAAGAGACTGCAAAACCTGATGGCAGTCAACAATTAAAAACGATGGGTAAAGAGGGAAAAAGCCAGTAACTATTCAAATTGTTGCTTTGGTTAAATTTTGGACTAGCATTAAGATTTGTCATTGTTAGCTTTGGTCTTACATGTACTAGAAAGTGACAGGGTACTTAAATGGCCTGAAAGTTGTATTTGCAGACCAGGCAAAGACTTCTTTTCAGGTCGTTCACATGCACTTTTGGCTATATCCTCGTCCCAGGCTGTCTACAGCAAGTGTACAAATAACCACACACTGTATTTGACTGTTTTAGTCTAACTGTGTTCCCCAGATTGTTCCTCTTCTCTCTCCAATTCCAAGATCTTCCAACTTCTTTCTCTGGCCACTTATCCTATGCCTGTGCCCCCTGTACCTTTCCCCACCCCAAAGCAGAGCTCTCCGGTATCCGCCACATGCAGAGTAACTGGGCACACCTTATTTCCATTTCCTCCCTTCATCATTGTCCAAGATATACCACTCACCACTATGCTCTGGTGATGAGCAGCTGGGCTATGGCCACAGAACTGCTCTGTACTTTGGCCTGCCACATCAACCAGCACAACACTCCTGTGCCTCTTGGCCTGCATTTTCACAGTAAACACTCAGGACAAGGATTGCCCTCCTGGGTCTTTTTCTGTACAGATGTTAGCACCACAGGATCTTAATACCATCTTATACTCTTACTGAACATGAGGAAACACTTCTTCTGCTGTATGACCACAAACACTGGCACAGTTTGCCCAGGGAGGTCATGGAGTCTTCCATCTTTGGAAATACTCAGAAGCTGGCTGGAGATGGTCTCAGGCAATCAGCTGCAGGTGGTCCTGCTAGAGCAGGGGAGTTGGCCCAGATGACCTCCAGTGCCAGCCATTCTGTGATACACATCTACAGTTTTTAAGTAACACTAACACTATACATTGAGGATTCACAAATAACTCTAACCACTTGCTGCATTAAAGAAAAAAACCCCAGACTTCTAGGAGTGCTGGGTCTGTGCTAGACAAGTAATAAAGCTCCACACATCCTTTATTTCCTTTGCTTTGGAGTTTCATGAGTCTTCTGCCTTCTCCTCGCTCCCCAACATGAAAACTTCAACAAAACCTACAACATTCGGAAAATGTCTTGCCTCTAAATGTCTGGAAGCTCGTGGTGGAAATCAGGTTTATTTATAAAATATATTAATGTTCCTGAATTTATCTATAGATTTTCATAAATTAGAATGATGGAAATTTGTTCTGCATTCCACACTTAGTTTTCTCAAATACTTAAAGAAAAGAGAGTGTTCTGGTGCAAGTTTGCAAGTCATAGACCAAAACATGCAGGTGGAAAGCCTGAACAGATATCCAGCAAGAGGGATTTTTTTTTTTTTAACAAAACCCTTCAAACCTACGAAGTCATATGGGACGTTCTTCAGAATGCATTTTGCTTTCAGAAAACAAAACCACCACACCCTTTATAGTTACAGCATACCAAACATGGCATTTCATTAAACTGTCCAATTTTGAAAAATGTTTCATTTTAAAACATTGCCAAAATAAACCCTTTATTCTTTGACTTACAACTGAGTTGCATTCTACCATACTTATAAAAACTACACTAAATCAATCTATAATTTTAATGCAGTATTTCTCTCATCTTTATCCTGAATTAGATCAGTGTTTGAAAACAGGAACTTAGAAGGTTCCTATTCCACTTAAAATGGATCAATACTAAATTATCTCTTTGACCTTGATTGTTTCAGTTCCTGTTTCTGCCTTACCCTGCTCTCTTCTCTGTTCTTATATATGAAATTTCTTTTTTCCTACGACTGCCTGATTCTCAGACATCAGTATGACAGAACGCTATGTGAATTTAACCTAGATTTCTCTCAAGGCTATTTTCCCAAGCGGCATTGGCTCTTTCACCCAAGAGATCTCATTAGCATGCACATATGCACCACTGAGCCTCGGAATTTAATAACTCTATTCCCAGTTCAGCCACAGATGGTATGTCATCTCAAGCAAGTTACAAAGGCTGTTGTGTCTCAATTTCTCTCAAAAGTAGAATCCAGCATCACAAAACCCATTTGTGAGGTCTGTAGTCCTGCTTCAAAGGAGGGTGGACTCTGAAGCCTGTCAGGGTTGCTCAGGGCTCTTGACCAGTCAAGGTTTGAAAACCGCTAAGACTGACACTTCAAAGCTTCTCTGCACAACTTCCTCAACAGCATTCAGTTCTCCTCAAGACTGAAAAATATTTTGCTTCTATCAGTTAGAAGCTCTCCTTTTTCAATTTATGACCACTGTCTTTTCAGTCATCTCCCCAGGTACTGGGAGGCTGCTGTGAGTCCTCCCTGCAGCACTTTCACCTCTGGGCTGAATAAGCCCCCCTCCCTTGGCCACTCCTCACAGGGCATAACCTCCAGCATCTGACTACCGTGCTGGCCCCTGCTGGACTCGCACCAGTTTGTTGCTGTCTTTTTTTGGATCAGAAAGCTCTCAGCCTTCAGTGATGTCAGTGACTAGTGTCCAGCTGACTGTCCACCAGAAGCCCTGGGTCCTTCCCAAGTAGAGCAGCTTCCCAGCTAGGTGGTCCCCTGTGTGTCCTGATGGCTGGGATGAGTCTGCTCCAGGTACAGGACTTGGCATTTGTTATTTCTGAAACTCATGAGATTTTGTTCAGCTCATTACCGTAGCCTGTTGAGGCTCTTGGGAATGGCAGCCCTGTCTCCAAACACATATACCCTGCTAATAATGTATTAGTGAATTAGAATGCATAGTACCTGTACAGCAAGCAAAGCTCTCTGAGTGGAAACCATTCTATATGCAAATACAGAATAGCATTTAATTGTAGCAGTTATGAGTATCAGCACAGGAGAGCTGACCTTGAAAGGCTTACGTTTAATTACACCCTCTTTCTAGACAAAACCTTTGTAACAAACTAAAGGGCTTCAGTGCAATTAAACTATTCAAAGTCTGAAGTGGAGCACACACTCCAGTGCCCAGCACCTGGCAGCATCGCACCCTGCAGGATCACAGATGCTGGCCAGTGTTCAAACACCTCACTAAGAGAGCTTCCCAAAACTGCAAACCTTAGGCAAGACAACTCACTGCACTGTGCAGCAGCCTCCGAGAGTCATGTTTGGCCTCACACCCTGCAAAGGCTGCTGCATTTTCAAATGTGTAAATGCAAGGGTTTTCTATCTCTGTGTAGGCTTTATCTTTTAAAATAAATAAATAGGCCTTAGTGATTCAGCAACTATGTGAGATCCACCCCAGAGATCACTGACCCCTCCCAGTTATGATCTCCCCAGCACGCTCTTTTTTCACAGTCATTCCACCATGTCATTCTACCCACAAAAGAGCAGAAAGCTGCCATCAAAGCAGGAGTTTGCTGAACCCTAGGACAAAGACAACCACAAATTAACCAAGGATTTGCATTCAACGAACTCTGCTCTTAAAATGCCTGTGGGTTTTATTTTTATGTGTGTATATATATATATGAAATTATATGTTTTGCATACTTAATAACATACAAACTTTGTAAAAATATTTGTGTACACACACACACCCACTGACACTATATGCAAAGGGCAAACCAGATACCAATTTATTTTTTCCAGGATCTCTATAATAACTGTTGGGCAAATATGACTTTGGCATTTTGTCATGACGAATTTTGCACAGCTGTTGCACAGAGGACCCCTGCTTGCAGATGACACATGGATCACTTGGAGAGGACCTAGTGCTTTTCTGTATGTCCGTTGTGTCCCAAACCCTGCCTAGATCACGTGATGTCTGCCACAAAACCATTTCTGACTTCATTGCAGAGCTCAATCTTATTAATTATCTCATTCCTTTGGTTTACCACATCTGTAAAATTAGGACAGATAGCTGAATTTTATAAATTAGCATGCTTTTCATCTGTAGATTCAAAGTAATTTCCACTGAGGATAAAAAGCAGTACATAAATAGTAAGAAAATGAATGTTGTATTATTCATACAGATCAGGAGACTAAAAGCAGATAATGCTAACCTTTGTCAATCATAGTATAAGGGAAGGATGGGGAGAAAAAAAACAGGAAAAAAAAAGGAATCTGTGCAATAAGTAACAAAACACATAATTACTTATCCCAGCTGTTGTTACATTTTAAATATGTCATAATGTTTTTGGAAATACAGAACAAAGAACATTTAGAATTTCTAGGACTGAAAAATGCAGTATTTGCTTTTGAAGGTATTTCTTGAGAGTCACAGAGAGGACTGTTTTCTTTTTGTGAAGTGCTATCAGATGCCTGTAACTGCTAGCTACTACATAGAAAACAAGTATAAAGCTGACAAATATTCCAAAATCACAACTGCAGAACAGTTAACTGAAAATATTACTGGAGGTAAGTATGCTTACCATTCTTATATACCCCCCCAAAAGTCCATTAGCATCAATATTTCCTAAAATGCTGATAAGAAAAAGAAAAAAAGGGGAAAAAACCTACATAAATAACAAAGAAAATAGATTTGAAAATAGAAAATAGAATTGAAAATAGAAATTAGTCTATAAAAACACAACTGTTGGATTACATTTGCAACTGCAAACATTTCATTAAAATACTTAAAAGAATAAAAATGTATATAAACATTATATTTTGAAATTAAACTTTTCTTGAAATAGATGTTCATATGTTGGATTAAATATTCATTATAATGGAATGAGTCAAAACCATTTCCCTTGAAAATACTGCTGATTCCAAGAAAATTTTCTTTCAAATGATTTTCACAGGAAAGCTCAGCATTTCATTCTGATCCACATCTTCAGAAATGAACCAATTTAACTTGATCTTTCCCTTTCAACAGAACTTTCACTCCAACAGCCTCTGTTTAAGTGGTATGCTTCATACCACCACGCAATGTTAACATCTAAACTAGTTTCTTGAAGCTTATCAAAAAGAGTATTGCAGCACAGAAAGACAGGAGTGAACACAAGAGAAGTACTTATGACATTTACTATAAAGATACATTACAGTGCAGGATGGTTTTTCTAGATACTGCACTAAATAAAGCATCATCTAATTACAGACTTTTCCACATGATGATGTTAAGGGGAAAAAAAAAGTTCTCCAAATACATTTTTAGGGCAAGGCGTCTCAGCCAAGCGAAAGTTTGGGAATCTTAAAAGAGAAACTATTTAGAACTGCAGGAAGTATTTGCATTGTCCCTCTAGTCATCCCTGCACTGAATTCACATGAGCTGTATGGTACAGCCATCAGCTCTTGCTCAGTCAGCCAAAAACGTGAAGGATACAAACAACTGACGAAGCAGTTATCACAAAGGTCTGGCAGAACACATCCTGTTTGAAATATTAAATATCATTCTTCTGGGAAATGGTTGTATTTCTCAACCAAAACTTTGTATTTGTTATTCAGGTTGGGAAGTTATGAGAGACAGAAAAGGAAGTGAGATATGAAACACTGACAGAACTCCTCTGTCCCACAGGTTCATGTCCACTGCTGGGGGATGGGGATGACACAAGCTCTTCCAGACCACATTTTGAACTTTGCAATTCCAAATCCCTAAACTCACTCAAAAATAGCAAGAGATTGTCAGAGGAGCACCACAAACTTTTAGAGATCTTGGTTTTTTAGTATTCTCTCAATTGCTGGCAGCCTTTAAGGAATAGCTTTAGGAGCCGAAAGTCTCAAGACCACGGTTACCTTATTTTCAGGAAACGGCACTATTTCACCTGTAGCACAAATTCATAATGTAAAATTAGGATGCAGGGGAAGATATCAGTCACAAGGCTTCTTTTCTTAGGAAGAGTCCCTCATTAACAACATAAATTTTGTTCAATAAAACTCAATTTACCCTAATTTATGTTTTTGGGTATCCATAAAGTCAAATAAAGTAACAGAACAAACCCTGGGTACTCTTTGTGCCCGAAACTGGAGGGTTTTAATCTATGGTTTGGTGGATTTTCATTAAAATTTTAGCAATGTCTGGGAAAAGAGGGAAAAAATTCACTTTGTTAGGTTTTTTTACTTCTGGTCCTCTTTTAAATAATCATGTTTTAATCTCCACAATGTTCTGACAGATAGCAGAAGCTGGTTGGTTTAATGACCTAGTTGCATCACAGAAAATAGAGGAAAATACAAAGACTGCTCTTTTCCCAACGGCAACTGGTGAAAGGCCTATAGAAATTTGGCTGGAGAAAGCCTATAAAGGAAATATGGGAACTCCTGCAAGAAAAAAAGAAATGAAAAACAAACAAAACAATCCTAAACCACCCAGCTACAGACACATTCCATAAAGTGGGAAAACCTGCTTTCCTGACAACAAAATAAGCGGGTAACTATTCATTAGTGGATATAGTAACATATATACATGTAAAAAATGTGTAAAGTTAATGCCTTTGTTTCAGAAACATCCAACACCAATTGCACAAAATCTGAGGGGTTTTCTACACAGCAAAATAGTGCTTATTAGTTGTTGCTCAACAGTATTTCATAGGTAGATCCCTTCATTCTGTGTTAAAAATGTCTATTTTAGTACGCTTTTGGCAAGATTAAGCTAAAGTGAAAAAATTAGGTCAATTTTAAAGGTCAAAGTAATAATGTTCCTATAATGAATAAATGCAGAAAGCTGCTGCTTTTAAATTCTTAACATTTACACTTTCACACTGAACTCTCTGCGCATGCAGTTATCCAAAGGTCAGCCTCAATACATACGTGTGAATCCACAGCTTCTGTGCACAAATCTGGATGTGGTAAAGATGCACCATTTTTTTGAGCACCTCAGAAAAAACAAAATAGTTTTAAAAGGTTGCCACTGAACCTGGCAGAAGGGAGCAACAGCCTGAGTCACTGAGCGCACAAAGATTTTTGGGAGGGCTTAATCTAGTGAATGGCCTTTACAAAATGTCTGAAGACTTCAGCAATGCTCAGAACCATCTTTGGCTCTCCAAAGATCTATTGTAGGGAGAAATGTTAAAATACCACACATTGTTTGTTTGTTGGGAAACTGGGTCGTAAAACACCCTATTGTAAAGACAATGAGCAAAATGGAAAATGAAATGTGGTCTAAGAACCTTCACTAGGAGTATTCTGTATTTTGGCCAAGAATTATGGCATAGAAGTACCATCCCAACAACAGAAACAGAGTTGTAATGGCTGCCTGCAGTAATTATGGAGACACTTTCACTACCTGCCATAATACTGAGCCATGATTTACGCAGAGACAGGATTAGCACTCCGGATTTTTCAACTCCTTTTTAAGTAACGTGCTCCAAAGCATAAGACCATTGCCTTCTGCAAAAGCACTTTTTTAAGCTGTTGTTTCCATGACATATTGACACATCCCTTACTCTTCTTGCATCTTCCTGTCTTACCTTCCCTGATTAATTTCCGATTAGTATCTTCATCAGAGGTTACTGTGCACATTCTGGAAAGATCAGAGTATTACTATGCTGCATCATCAGCATATTTTAGCTGCAAATGCTCTTTAGTAAGTCCTTGGAAGATTATGTATTTGAGAGTAATCCTGCAATGGCAGAGTGGCAGTCTTCAAGGCACTGTGCTGGGAAAAGCAGCAGAACAAGACTGTCAAAGAATTAGCCCAAAAGCTCATTCCATGAATTTTTATTTTCTGGATATTTCAGAGTATTTGGCTTTATTCATTAATATCAACTATCAATATCTTGAGCTCAAATATTTTTAACTTCTTGGTAATAAAATTGTTATAGTGCAATTCTGCTGATCCTCTTCCATTCTTCGGGTTTTCCCTTTACTTCAGTCCAGAATGCCTCCCAGGACTTTGTTCATAAAAGAAAGCTTCATAAAATGTTGTAATATTTTTCATGTTTACACTTGTGATCCAGATCTATTTATTTTCCTACAGAAACAATGTAGGAGAGAGGAAAACAAATGTCCCATATATGCGGTTTTGGAGATGTGACCTTTTTCAATCTACCAGAATTCACTCTTCCAAGAAACATTCCCACACTGCCTTCAAACCTCACTTGAAGCTAAGGGTTTTCCAACAACGATGTGATATGAATAATACATTTGTCAGTTGTGGTTTATTTTTCCCCTTTCCTCCAAAGAACTGCATAGGCAATTGAAGTTGTGGAGGGGCGGGGGAAGATCTGTTTCTAATGCAGTTGTATTAGAGAAGGCAAAGTTCAAAGAGTGTATCTTGCATGTACCTCAAAGGTATCAAATTTTACAAGGGCCCTCAGCTCCTTCCCCCCCCCCCGCCCAAGATCTGAGAATAAGCTCTCAGACTGGAAAAATCACAATACCTCTAGAGCTACATGGCATTATTTGTTTTACTACTGTAAATCCTGCATGGATTGCACAGCCTATTCTACAAAAACTACAGACAACACTACTGTACCAGGTCTGCTTTTATTTATGCTCTAAAACAAAAAAAAGCTCCAAAAAAGCTTACTCAAGTGAATTTTGCACACTGTTAGGTGCAGGTCTGCAGTTCTGCTGATAAAAGATAGAAATGTGTCAAGGAGAATGTCAGAGACTTGTCTCTCAAGAGTGCTCGTTTGTTTTTGGAATTTGCATCTGTACTGAGCATCCCCTCCTGGCATGCTATTTTAAGAGTGTTTCAAGCTTCGTTCAGACGTGTTCATCCCCTGACAACAGCGCAAGAACTTTTAAGTAGCTAGTGTGAGACCGCCTTTGGACCCGGTTAATAAATGTTTACAAGTCTCATTTTTAGGCAAGGAAAGCAAAGTTAAGGCAGATCTTGTATGTCATCCTCAGCTGCTAGAATTTACAGCTCTGCATTAAGGAAATCACAGTCAAATGACATGCTTCCGTCAGTATCTGGACAGGGTCAGGAGGATTTGTTCCCCAGTGTACAACTAGCCAGATGTATTTTGTTTGTTTAGCAGCAGAAAAACAAGCCCAATTTGGTAGGCTATCTGGAGACAAACATCAGCCAGGGCAGGTCTGGATTCCAAGTTAATAAGAAAACCCCGTTTTCTGGAACATGCCGTTTGTCTTGCTTATGCGATTGGTGTCAAACTGACCATCAAACCTGCCGTCAGGAAGGAATTCTACACCTTAATCTGGGCTCGGAGAAGCGATTACTTCCTAGAGAATGGCACTCCTCTAGGAACACGGAGCACTTAATGGATTTCCCATAATTGCAGGCAATCTGAGTAACAATACTGTCTCATCTGTTGTGGCACACCTTTCTAGAGACTTAAATACTCTAGTCAGAGTTTTACTTGGAAGTGCAGTATGCTCAGTAGAAGTGTGAAATTTAACCGATTGCCGTATCAGGAAGATAGAAACACCTTTCTGGTCCCCCTTGGCTGTGAAATGACAATGGATTCTGCAGGTGAAGAGCCTGTCCCCATCAAAATCACAGGAAAACCTGCACCAGGGCACAACTTCAAGCTACAAACTGAAAGTTACTGTCCTCCTAGGCAGAAATTCATCACAAAGATTTAGGAGATTAATGAACACTATCACTTCTGAAGAGCCAATCTGGTAATTCGGAGGCCTGATGCACAAGAGACCGTGAAAGCAAATGAAAACAGCAAGACACTCTTTATGTGCAATGGGCCATTTTTCAAGTTTTCATTCCCTTTCCAAAGAGCTTAGAGCAAATTACACTTCTCCTAATTAAAAACTGGTTTTGATTACGGGAGCATAGAAATTGCAACCAAAAACCTTTATATTCTAGGCAGTTCTGCACTTCAAAAACTTTAAAAGCCGCTGGTGTTTTGTTCTTCGTTGCTGTTTGCAGAGGGGAGGCGACAGCAGCGCCTTGGAGTTTGGGTGCTGTTTTGGGGCGGGGGGGAGGCAGCTCTTTGTTCCTTTATTTAAGCCAGCCCAAGTTCCGAGGCGAAGTTGTCTGTACCACACAACCACCAGGCTCTGCGAACACGCTGCGGCACAAGCGCGGCCGAACCCCCAACTTCACCCTCCAAGCGCTCCCTTGCTCTGCAGCATCCGGGGTCCGGGAG
>NW_008238132.1:6425659-6443072 GCF_000691975.1 Corvus brachyrhynchos | reverse complement strand
TGGGCTCCTGTGCATGGAGGAGCCCCCGGCTGACGCGCTGCTGGCGCTGCGCTTCCCGGGGGCACGGCTTGGCACAAGCGGGTCGGCTCACCCGGTGCAGTGCCAGCATTTCCCTGGGTGTCATTTTAATTTGGGGCTTTTTGCCGAAAGAAAAATGTTTGAGTCTTATGTTCGTGAAGAAAATCCCCAAAATGCTGTATAGGCATCGTGATGAAATCCACCAGTTGTTAAACCCTTGGGGAAGGATACTAGGAGCACCGGGGAAGTGGAGGTGTGACCCTTCCCCCTTCCGCTCCGGTGCAGTCGGGTAAGAACTCAGTGAACTCAGCACACCATCCGAGTAGGGTGCTCTCCAGTAAAACTGTGTGATGCACATATTCGAATTTACATTGTGGATATGGTTGTAGTCTGCTCCAAGAAGTTAATTTTGGTGACTCATCTGGGTAGAGTTGATTTCCTGGCAAGAGCTTGGCAGAGTAGTGCTTCTGTCAATCTCTATGAGACACCAGGCAAGCAAAATGCAGTCCTGGAATTCAGCGGGTGCTCTGCTGCTGACTTAGTCAAAATATGGTCTTTCTCCCTGGAGCATTAGATGGCACCAGGACTGAATTGTCCTTATGTCACGTACCACATCATCAGCATCTTTTAAAATCGTTGACCTAAAATGACTAACAGAAAAGCTAACTTAACCTGCTTCATACTATCATCCTAAAGTGTTTAGAGACCTATGGATAACATAAGGATATTTTCAATGAAGATATAAAATTCACAAAGCAAATCATAGTAATTTACATGATCTTAAGATAAAACAGCTTGATGGCACAGCTTGATGGTGCGCACAGCTTGCACCCAAGACTGTAAATTGCCCAGATATTCCAAGAATTCGATCTAACTACCTTAAAATTCAACAGAGGTTGACTGAATTATTTGCAGATATTTCACTTAAGTAGAAAATGTCATGGACCCTAAGGAAGACAAAATACAGACATTTCCCTAGGCACTTTCTGACCATATTTGGTATGACCCTGGAGGTTTTACTTTAGTAGGAACTTTCATTAAAAGTATTTGAGCACTCTACATGAAAACAATAAAGTACTTTAATAAAGCTATCATAAGCTACAGTTTCCCAGGATACTACTATAGATTTTTTATTTTTTGTTTTTATTGTCTCACTCCCAGATTGAGAAAAGCACCAGGTGACATCTCTGCTCCCATTTCAAAGGGAATCTGTGCAGGCGTGCTGTGTATTCAGGACAATATTTAGCATGCAAAGGCTGTAGTTCAGAGTTTTGCTTTGCTTTGTTCTCCTTAATGACATCTTTAGATATTCCTCACAGGGAGATGGGTATGCAAAAGACAGTCAAGGCTAAGACATGGTATCTTATCATCTATGTCAAAGTACATCTAACTTTTTCCCCCATTCCTTTCTTTCCAGATCAAATATACTCTGTCTGCTCCTTGAATCATGTTTACAAACCGTGGCGGCTGACTGCAGCTGGATTAGAGCAGCACCTTATGTGTTGCCAATTCTGACCTTTTTATTAGTGAGAATTTAGGATATTAGCATTATTTCTGTTAGAGACCAAAGTAAGGATAAAGCATGAAGAGAACCTCCCAACTTACTTCCTGACTGTACTTTGCTTCTATGTGCTTTCAGGCTGTGGTTTCGCAGGCAGCTAAGCTGATAGGATGGCTCCACTTCTCCAAAAGGAGATCCTGCCTCATCTCTCTCTCCTCTTGTCCTTCATCTTACCCCTCATGTCACTCTTCATACTCTCCTCCTTCCGCCAGCAATTCCACCCAGTGCCTGTGCTAGATGTATCACCCATGCATATCTAAGTTTTTCTGCATTAGTTTTCTGCTGAGTTGGTGAGTTATGCCAGTTCAGAGAGATATAAGGACCAGCACCAGCGTGAACAGTGGGCCTGTGAGACTAAGAACAAGGAGGAAAGGGGAAGTGGGGAGGAAAGTCTCTCCACTTCTGCATAGATGCAAGTAGTAAACCAGCCTGTCACATCTCTCAAAACCACAGCATTGTTTTTTCTCAGACAAGTATGTTTATATCCAGATGACTTTCTCATTCCCTCTCATGTTTCTGCCCCTTTTCTTTCACATACAAGTCTTCATTTCCTTCAGTCCCTTGCCTCATTCATGTATTGGATATCGGGACCCCCCCCAGGAAGAAATGACCCACACTGTTTAGATCTGTCTGTGTCCTTGGGCACATGTTTTCCATTGTTTCAGCTGACACTAAAAAGGGGGCAACTCATTGATTCCTTGTTTACCCTGAGTGGAAAATGGCTATTACATCCATCAGGACTGGAAGCTGCTTTCTCTTTCTGATGTCCCTCGTAAAATGCCACAATGCTTCAAGCGGTACCTCTGCTTACCCATCTACAGCTCAAAATCAGCCTACTTCCTCTTACACCAGGGTTATCAGTTTCTAATGCCTATACTAGACATCTGTAGATTCAAACATGTAAAACTGGGGGGGGGGAGGAGGGGGCATTCAATATTGATGTTGTCTGCCAACAAAGGACACCATTTTGAGGTGAAGAGAATGTAGTTGTTTAATTTAAAGTTTCTTTTATAAAGCTTTTAAATGCAACTGAAAGTGGAAAGTTCCATATGGTGTCATGGTATTTTTTAATTCTTTCTACTAGTCCTTGTTTCTTGTTAACTGCATAACATTGTGATATGGTGTGTCTTACTTTTCCCTCAACCACTCTTCCCAATTTTATGTCCCTCTCTCTCTCTATATAATCCATTTGCCTATCTCTGTCTAACTATGCACATCATTCTCATTTCTTGGGGGGGGGGGGGAGGAGACAAGCAGAAATTTGTTCTGTGACAGACATTTATTCAGCTTGCTTTGTCAGCCACAAGTTCAAATTAATTTACACTGTTTCAAGGCTTTTCACACTGCGGCTGGCTCTTTCTCTCTGCCTTATTCTCCCTTCTACCTCTTTTCTGCACAGCCCCCTCAGCTTCATCTGAGAGAAGTCTCATCTATCAGATACTTACCCAAATGGCTTACAACAAACATGCTGTCACAGCGTCCCTTTTGTGCAATCCCTGAATTAATTCACAAGGACTTGTACTTAATCCTAGATACATTAGAACACAGGTAAGACCACTAGATTTATTTGTATAATTCCAGTGACAAAATGCCATTTTTATCAGCAAAATGAAATTTTTTTCCCATTTCTTAATGTGTTGATCTGGGAATTCTTTTCCAGATTGTTTGTTTTTGTTAGATGGGGGAATATGTCCATGGCAGCATTTTTAGCTTTGTCATGAGGTAAATCTGCTACTACCCGCATGTCTACCTTTTCTTTAACAACTCAAAACAAAAAGAACAACCTAAATTCCTGAAGGCTAAAGCAGAAAGGAAAAGATGGCACTTACTATTTTGAACAGAATAGGATAAGAAAGAGAACATACCAAAAGCCATATGAGTGAGTCTGTTTATCAGCCTCTGTATACTTCTAAGTATGCCAGAGCCTGCTGAAGTTGGCAAACCAAATGGTGCATAAATCTTTGCCATTCTTTAGCTTGCAGATGATTGGGATTGCAGACTGTTGGTATTTTCACAGAATCTTGGGCCCAGCATTTGCAGGCGAATCTCCAATTTTTATTAATCTCTAGGCAGTACTGTAATCTGAATCTTAGAAATAACATAATTTTCACAATCTATCTAAAATGTAGCTACCACAACAAAGCATGAAATAAGCCTGACAAATCTATTTCAGCTTGGCTTGTGCCTCCCGGCACCTCACTCTTCCCTGCTGTGAATAAAGCCCTTTAGAGTGAGTAAGCTGTACCACATAATGAATTATGCCATAATCCAGCAAGCTGCTTTGCATGGCCGGCTTCTGCACCCACGTGGAACCCTGGGGTCCACCAAGATGCAGCAGCTTGCCTGACTGGGTCTGCAGTTTGTCTGGTGGGAAATTGCCCTATGCAATATGCAGAAAGGTACCTGTGTGTACAGTATCCAGTTGCATGCTCTCAATTTCAAAGAATTGTTTGCAACACGAACCAGAACCTCCCTTGTTTGAAGGCAGTGGAAGGACTCTCATGCTCTTTCCTTTAAGCTGATCCTGTCAGTCTTAACTGGGTGTCATCTATTAAATGCCAGACTGCAGACAAGAAACCTTTATATGAATTTATAAACACTTTATTTGCTCATTAAGCATCATGATTTGGCCAGTACTGAAGAAGACTCAAATTAAAGACCATTGCTGCCCTGGGGACTTTATAATCTAAATCAGATACAGAAAGAAAAAATTCTCAGGGAAGCTAAGGACATGGAATAACTTTGAAGGCTTCACTCTCTTTTCCTTTAAGCTCTTTTCCTTCTCTCATTTCTGTTCACAGAAATAAAAATTGTGTGCAAGACCTTGTCCTCTAATATTTTAGCAGCTGCTTCTTTCTCCTTACCAGCCCAGCAAATGCTATTTTCCCCTTTTAAACACGTTAAATACATGCTGCAAATATCTTTTGTCTTTCAGGTTTTCTTGAGCAGATACTATTTCTCCTTTTCTCTTTGTCCATCAGCACCCAAGACTTCCAGAACTGTTGGGTGCCCATCACTAATTTACCCCAGGACACCAGCTTTAGGAAATTAAAGACAAATCCAGCTTGCTCCATTACAGTATATCCTAGAAGACAATGTCATAGTCTCAAATTTCTGTTTAGGCCTCAGGGATTTTTTGTACCTGTCTTTTTGTCTCCTTTTCTGCTGCATCAAATGCAAACTTCCTCACTTGGCCTTCCAGGCCTTCCCTGGCTGGCACGTGGCCCTATCCATATTGGCTGTTAGATCTTGTGGCAGGTCCTACACATCATTACTGGTGCAAACCTTTCTTTTCTTTGACCTTGGCTCACCCATCCAAGGAAGGAGCTGTCCTGTCCATCAAAACCCATACCATTGCTAACACAGTGTGTCCGTAGCCCAACAGAAGAGCCACATCTGTGGCAGCTGGGTCACCACAGATTTGTAAAGTTGCCCTTGTCTCATACTTCCCAGCCAGATCACCAGGATCTCACACACGTGCGTTTAATGCTATATAGCATTGCTCTCCCTTGGGGCAAACAGTAGCTTTACAGGAGAGAAGATGAAGCCATACCCGAAGCCCTGAGTCTGCTGGATGGACTCACACACTGTGAGACCCTACTGTTTCTGCTCCTCTGCAGTCCCAGGGCTCAGGATACAGCCTCCTGTGCACTGATGTGCAGGGAAAATGACAGCCCTGCTGAGGTGAAGTGATAAGCTGCTCACCTGACTAGTCTGATCCTATCATTGCTCTGCACTCCTGGTTTCATCCCTTTCTCCCCATTTGCTGTATATCACTATGTTCCCCTGGCTTTTCTGAACCTGTGCTTGTCTTTTCATAGACCCTGTGGAAGTGTGAGCATGCACACAGTGCTTTTTGACACCAGCTAACTCACTCTAGGCACTCCTGTGGTACAAACGGTTCTGATAGCATCCTTGCTGTTTGTTTGAAGTAAGCAGGGGGGTGGAATGTCAGTGGTGTGCAGTTGGAAAAAAATTCTTGTTTACCAAATTTACAAAATTTCTATCAGTCAAGGTCTTTTTTAAATTGGTTTTGGGTTTTTGTCGTTGTTGTTTTGGTTTGGGTTGGGTTTTTTTTGTAAAGCTCCCTACAGCTTTTGTTGGCCTTGATGATTTTCAAATCTCTTCTGTGTTTACCAACATTCTGCAAAGAAGGGAAGAACTGACCTTTCCAGCCTGATGATGTAAGATTAATTCTACCTTGCAGCTGGTGGTTTTTAGGATAAACTTCTGCAAAGCTGCGTAAGTTGCACACTGCAAAGCATGAAAGTCTCTGTCCTGTTTAAACAGGTTTTGGTGTGGTTTGCTCTTGATGCTTCTCAGAGAACAGTAAACCATGGCTTGTGTCAGAGGGTTAATTTCTCTGCTGGCTGCTCTGCCACACCTCAGATAAACCTTCCCAAACAGGAGGAGTCGTAGGCTGCACCCAGATGTGCCTGCTTAAAATATCACCTGGTATCTTCAGGAGAAATTTCATGTTACACCAAATTTTGGACAACTGCATCTGTCTGCTACAGTGACAGCCCCGTTGCTTCCTACGAGTTAGGCCCTGGTGTGATCAGAGATAAACTGGATCCAAGAGTAAAATGCTGCTTTTTTTATTACTGCCGTTGCTTGGTGGATGAGCTCTCACTGGATCAGCTCTGAGCCACTCACTGCTCAGCTGCGCCATCCCTGGAGCTGCCTCCAGAGAAGCAGCCAGAGCTGCTGGTGGGGGAGGAAGGGGAAGGAGCAGTGGAAGGGCTCCTGGCAGGCAGCAGCCACAGTCACTTCACTTTGGATGTAAAACGGAAACCTCATTGTTATTGCAACTGACACTGTCAGTCTGGCAATGAAGATGCTGGGGGCGGGGGTGTGTGTCTCTGTGTGTGTGTGTGCACGCAAAAATGATGCTGAGATCTCTGTGTACAGCAGTTTGGGGGTTTTGTTTCTGTTTTTCCTGGCAAGACAGAAGGAGCAGCAACATGAATTACGAGAGCCTGCAGGAGAATACTGTTAACAAAGGATGGGATACAGCAGTTGTCCCATGGCAGTAATCAGAGGTGTCTTTACTTTTGCATTTGAGATAAGTTTTTTTGATGCTTGGACATTACTTTTCTAGTCAGTTTACAGACTTGTAAAATATCCCACCCCATTTTATGTATCTTTTAAAAGCAACTGTAAGTTCAGTAAGGTCACTTGGCTTAATAAGACCAAGGAAAGATTTCCCCAGGAATGCTCAGCATGAAGGAGGTTTCCTTTATGATATTGTAATTCTGGTAAAGCAGAGCAATAACCATACATCCCCAGTCTATGACTCGTTCACATCATACAGCCCAGACTTTTCAATACTGCTCACAACTTCAAGAAGAGAAAAAAAGGGAGAGAGGAGAGGAGAGGAGAGGAGAGGAGAGGAGAGGAGAGGAGAGGAGAGAAAAAAATTTAAACCACGGGTTATAATGACAGCAGAATTTGGAGTAGGCTGCAGCATACTGCTTGTTAAGTGATGTCCCTGGGCCAAAGAGATATCTGTCAACAATTTAAAACTGTTTCAAAATTTCATTCAGGAAAATTTCCTAAAGGACCACCTTCTCAAATCCCGAATGGATTTGAGAAAATACGTTTACCCCCCAGAAAGCATCAATGTTTGCCTTATTATAGAGACAAAAAATTAAATAACATGCAATCTGTGTCCAACACTTTTCTCTTCATGATTATTTAAAGCTATAGAGCTAACAAATCAAGTTTCCTTTATATTTTTGAGGCTGATTAGTGGGGTAATGATATGATTACAAGGATGAGAACTGAAAGAAATGAAAGAGATATTTCTTACTTTCTCAGGAAAATCTCCTCTATCTGCCTTAACACACAGCACTGATCACACCAGCACAGGGTAGAACAAGCTACGGTGAGGTGACTATCTACCTGTGCAGGGTGGCTCAGACTCTGAACTGTGGACACAAATTGTGCAGGAAAAATAAAGGTAATAGTAATTTGTAAGGAAAGATCAAGACTCAAGGAGAAAACTGTCGTGTCAATCTAAGAATTCTCAACTATCTCCTCTGGGGAGGCTCAGACACACACACACACACAAAAAATCTGTGTTCCTGCCTCTGACTTTGTTCTGTAGTTACTGAAGTCAAGAGCAATATTCCCATTGACTGAAGATGTGCAATTATGAGTCTTGACTGCCTTAGAGGTAAATCATCCATCTTCACTCTGCTAAAAAAGGAGTTTACAATCCCCTTTCAAGATTAATACAATGTATATACCAAGAAATATCTGGCCATTTCAGGAAGCAACAGTGAAGAATACAGTTTCTTTGCAGAAATTGCATCACTCAAATGATTGACAAGAAGACATCATCAGTCAAAGTTTTTACATAAAAATATGTAAAATATGTAAAAACATATGTATCTTGCCAGCAAACCCGTTAGTTTTCTTTCAGTCTTCAGTAATGCATAGCACAAGAATCAGATTCCTAAATAATACTGCCCCTTCTGAATACAAAGCATTTAAAAATAGGTTAAAAGTAGTATATTTTATGATCAATACATTCTTTACATAGATTATTAATGGAAACATAATATTTAACCAGTCATTTGTGGTGAAATGTGAGACTACTTGTATATTGGTGAATATCCCTACCATCATGCAGCTTGTCACAGAAGCCACAGCAATCCTAATATGAAAACCATGGGTCATTTCCATTGCCTTTTCCCCAGTAAGATTGCCATTTACTTTCAATAAAGAATTGCCTGAGTAAAGACAATAGATGCAGGTCCCATATTTGAAAAACAAGAACAAACACAACTAAATATGAGCCAGGAATGACAGAGGAGCCAAAAATAAATATCCAGAGAAAAAAGAGCAAGAGGAATAGACAGTTTAATGAGACTGGGAGTGTGGAGGTGAAGACAATTTTCATGCTAGTTTTAAACCCAAATTAAGAAGAAGGTGATAAGTATTTTATAAAAAAATTGTGTAGGCATGTTTTGGTATATCATTCTTTTCTAAGTATGTACGGGGGCTATCAGCTTGTTTTAGTTTAGGAGACCCAAAGAGGTGTCTTTCAGTGTGAAAACGTCTTTGAATAAATCACATTATCATATTTGCTAGACTATGTTTTCTCCTCTGTTCTGTACAAGTAACAGGCTGAGTTTGTGAGTGCTACACTCAGGTTAGTCAGGTACCTGTGTTTTCTCTAAAGCAACAACTTCTGAATACAGTTTCCATTTATTTCTCAAGTTTCAGGTTGTGTTCTTGGCACAAGTGGGCAGAACTCTCTTGATTTTAGTAAACGTTTAATAATGAAGGAGGAACAAAAAATTAAGAGGATAGAAGACCTTTTCCTTATGTTTATCAGAACTACAGTCCCAGACACTTTTCTAAATGTATAGTGAACCAAAATCCATTAACACCTTCCTAGATAACAGTGCCCATCCATCCTCTTTGTTTGTTCTGTCAACACAGCTGGGACACATCCGCACTTGGAATAATTTCTCTCTCAGACAGAAATACAACCTCATAATAGTAGTGGGGGAATGAGTGTGAACCCAGCCATGGAACTAGGGAAGGGAGTGGGGGGAGCCTGAATTGTAAAGAAAAAGCCAGCATCAAGTCCTCAGCACAGATAGAAAGGGCATAAAGTCTTTAGCAACAGGAAACAGGGGTCAACTAAGCTAAGACTGCAACAAATGAGAGGAAGACAAAATCCTTGCACTGAGTAGGAGTGTTGGTGGCAAGGGAAAATTATATGGGGGGAGAGCATTTGGCATGTGAAAAGAATTGAGATCCTAGAAGAAACACTGGGGTACACTGGTGTGCGTGTCTCGAGGTGGGAGTGTTTACAGTATATTTTCAGTGGGGAGCAGGTGAAGAGGGACACTACTGAGCCACCAGCAGAGTAGTAAAATATTGACCACGTGGTGTCTTAGGTATGAAACAGGGGTTTGAGGGGACCCTGAAACAGGAGACATCACATAGGGGGTGTTTCATATACAGTATGAAAGGTGACTTTAAAAAGAAAAAATCTTAAGATTCTGAGTGAGGCAAGACAAATGAGGATTCCAGTTAAGCTGGGTGCTCAGGAATCAGTTCCTCTGGAGTCCCGTTGCATAAATTCCCCCACATTGCCTCAAGGAGACTGGAGACAGGAATCTGCTGTCCTCAAAGGACTCTTCAGCCACTGGGGTGGAAAGAGTTGCCAGGCAGGCTCTCATGTGGGAATGTTAACCCTTGACACTTCTACAGCCACCACAAACGGATACTTGCCTCCTGGCTGTCCATCTCCTCCAGGGAGCCATGTGTCCCTTTGGAGGAGGGTGACTGAAGATATGCTCTGCTAGGGCAGCACAACCTCATGGGCTGGACAGCAATTTTTTAATGAGTGATGGCAAGTTGCATTCAGTCTGTCCTGCTCTTTGGGAGTGCCTTCATGCAACAACAGAATGAACAGATGCTGAAGAGACAGTTTACAGGGAGCAATTTCTCATTTCTCCGCAAAACTGTAACCCTGCACATATGGCCTGTCCACCCATACCGCATTTATGTCCCATTTTTCTCTCTCTGAAAACATAGAGACATTAGTATGTTCCCAAGATTCTTTTGCATTATTGTCACATAATGGTTTGTATATTTTTCTGATCTGACACTTTCAGTTTGGGTACATACTTGCATTCTTACTAAAACACATCCAGAACTGCACAGCTTCAGACAGCTTTCTCTCCACCACAGAGCTGCTACCAAATAGCAGCACAGGATCTTTTTTTAACACTGTGGTTGTAACTGACTTCATCTGACAGGTTCATATCTGCCTCGGGAAGCACCAGCACTGGAGCAAGACTATGCTCTCAGTATCATCTCAAGCTGTCTGTCTTGTGTTTGGGGACAGGTACAGGAAAGGCAGATCTGGCTGGGAACTTCTACTGCCAGTATGTGCTACAGACAGAGGCTGCCCATTTTGGGATGAACCAGCAGAAATCCTTAGGAGTAGTAAGTTTGAGTGGTCTGTTACAGAGCGGGTATAGCACTTTCATAGACCTAGGGCACAAAAGTCCTTTGTAGGAACCCCCTTGAAGAGACACACTGTAGTCCCAAAAATTAATGAGGAGTCAAAGAAATAGATTTTTGTTCTCCATCCCTTCAGATTTTGCTGCTCTGAGTATAATTTCATACTCAGGCAGGGAGAGTAGGATTACACAAAATATGATTAACCATTAGAAATGGAGAAGAGCAATTAGGATCAATCAGTGCATCCATTTTTAGAAACCTGAAACAATGGACACAGGACATGGTAGTGCTCTGTGCTGTACAGACACAGGACACAAGGTCTCCACCTCTCGGGACTGAGCAGTTAAGTTTAAAATCAAAGACAGTGGATCAAAACAGACAAATCAAAACAGGACAACAACTCAGGCATCCTGACAGACCTGCATGGCAGTTCCTCACTGTTGCCAGCTCTTCTCCAAAAAGGGTAGTTTTGAGGAGTGTAATGAAGTACTTGAGGGACAGCCTATAATGACAAGCTCATTATAATGTTTATGGAGAAAGCCTTCCTGTGAGAGAGACAGGGGGGCAGGAAGCTTGGAGACGTCTGTCTGAGCCACGGCATTAGCAGATTCAGTGCATCCATTTGACATGGCTGTGTAGAACACTTGAACAGACTTTTTGTTGGCCTTACCTGTCCAAATGATCAAAAAAGTCATTGGATAGACAGAAGAGAGAGAAAGAGAAAGAAGAAAAGCTGCATCTACTGTGTAATGAGAGCCATGCCATAGGCTGGGTGGAAATGTGCCAGCATTTCAAGCACATGCTACTCCCCACTTTGCTGCAGTCTTGTTTTCTGAATCTCTGCCTGAGATCAACACTGGATGGGAAGAGAGAAATGGAGTTTTGCAGAAATGAAATGTTTTGCCTGTCTTCTGACCAGGCACATATGTAGCTCTGAATCTGAGTTTCAGTCAACAAAGTAGGATGTCTCACTAGGATGTGTCAGTAAATTCCCTGCTGGAACTGCTTTTGTTCAATCCACTTCAAGTTTTGCATGGTGTCCCTTAACTTGATGCTGAGTGCCTCTGTGGTAAACGAAGCGTTTTGCATTTCCAACTTGGGACATGGCAGATAATAAACAGGTTTTTTACTTAGAAAAAGACTGACCTTGTTCAGGAAGGAAGGACATTCTGAGCAGTCCTTTTGCGGTATCTCCAGGCAAAGAAGGGACCTGTTTTTGTCCCTTAGCACTTTTTCCTTCAGAGCTGTAAGCCAGCCTTGGCCCATGGCAGTCCCCTTTAGTCTCCAGCTGTTAAGTTTGGATAGACTTTTCCCTCCCAGTTTTCTTGGATGTCACAACTGGCAATCACAAATTTATTGCCCACTTACTAGGAAAAAGGCAAAGACTGGTCATGGAGGTGAGATGCTTATGAGCCAGAGGTGATGTGTTAAAGTAGAAAATACGTCTATAAAGCAAATACAGACTATGCAGACTTTTTGACTGTCCCAGATAGATCACCTTGAAGCAATTCCCTGATGTAAATTAGCTTCCCTTGAAACATCCCAGAAAAAATGCCAGTCTGCTGCAGGGAAACTGAAATATTTCTCATAACGGAAGATTAATAATGAAAATACAATCTGAAAAAAGAAGTCATCTATAGGTGAGTGTCAGCAGTGAAAATGTGGCTGTAGAGAGAGGTTACAGATGAACTGATCATAGGAAGGAAATTTGTTGGTTTCTCACATTTAATATCACAAGGTGCTTTCTAAAAACGGAAGTTGAAATTGCACAGAGTATTATTTTGCAACTGTAATAAAAATACATAATATCATAGTGGTTCTGTAGCAGCAATCAAACAGAAATGAGGCAAAGAATTATGCTGGAGTAAGACCATAACCCTGAATAAAAAAAAAAAAATTCCCTAGCCCCATAGTTGCCAGAAAATTCCTTTATCTAGACCCCAGTGCTAATGGAAGTTTTTCACTCTACATACCTACTGTCACTCCTAAGAGGCAATGTGCAGGGTTTTGGAGTGTGTCCCTCCTCTGTCCTTCCCCATCCTTGTCCTCACTGCTGTTGTGATCCTGTGCCTGTTCAGATGGAGACAAAGTGGAGCACACTGTAGAGCCTTCTTCTCCCATACACCTGAATTTCCTTCCAGTGAAAAACAGGATGCAGGAAGGGGGGAAAACTGTACATCTGAACCTTATCCTCATATGCAGTTACAAAGTGACCAGGACACATTTTGGGAACTGATGTCTCTGGTCCCACAGTTTTAGACACACCTGGAAGGTACAAGTTGCCTGATACCAGATTTCAAAAATTAGGGACTAAACTGTGTTTCTTACTGCCTTCCACCATAAAACAGGAATAATATTTTACAGCAAAGCAAGGAATGCTGACAAAGTCAGCTTTTTTTTCATAATCAGACAAGTGCACCAGGAGAATAATTATGTGTCTATTAGCACTTGATTTGCATGTGGCTTCAAAACTATCCATGAAAAATGGTGTTAATTTATATATTCTGACTGTCTGGATGTGAAATGGCTGCTGTTACAATTAAAAAGGCTAAGGAAACCTATGGAAAATTGATAGGGAAACGTCTGTCTGAGATGTTAGTTAATTAAAGCATGTAATTTATTAAAACAACAAAACACAGTGAACTGATTCAAGACCATCTGTCTAGGGTAATCTTAAGTATATAGTCACAGATTTACATCGTCTGAGTAATAACCATAGTTGAGCAAATATTTTGAAAGAAAGATGAACCCATCAAGCAAAAGTTCTATGTGTGAGCCCAATGAGGACCCTAGTCCTCAGTCAGGACTGGGCGTCTAGGCTTTGACAATATGAAAAAAGCAACAAGGAAAGGGAGTGGAAAATAATTGAGGACTAAACAGCAGGTTTTAACATGTTTAAAATTGTTGATTAATACATCCTTGACTAATGAAAAGCATATTTTGACTTCTTAATTACATAGGTTTTGCCCAATTTAAACAGTATTTTGTTATTTTGAGTCTTGCTTCCTTTTATCAGAAGCAGAATGAACAGCAATCAAAATATGCACTAGAATGTTTTCCTTTAAGAAAAAAAAAAAAGAAGAAAAGCATATTCCTCCTATGACAGTGTTTGAATTTTAATGTAAAATGCATTCTGAGATAATCCTCACTTACAGAGTTCTTGCACTGAAGGATGACAGGCTTTTAAATCTGCCAAAGATGAGTTCAGAACTTTCTTTCTGGCTCTGCATTGCTTCTGCAGTACTTGCTGACATGACTGGTGCTTAGGGGAGCATAAGGAGTCTACCTTCATTTAAGGGCGAGCTGTAGAAATGGGAAATGCTGACAGCTGGGCCTCAAAGGTGAAGAAGGAACTGACATTAAAATCATATTTCAAAGAACAAAATGGATACGCAAGGGTAGCAAATGGTCAGGCTTTAAAGAGATTCTTTCTGTACTCACTAATTCACATTAGCTGTATCCATTTTATCAATTGAAAGATGTTAAGGCTATGCCTGTGCTAGCAAATTATATATGCTGATGATCCCGCTGAGGGCCACTGTGACTACCCATTTCGTTAAACTCTCTTATCTCCCCAAACAGGGTGGCTGCATCCAAACTGCGCATTGCAAATGGTCTGTGACTGATTACCACACAGCATCTAGGGGCTGTCTGGGGAAGGGCTGCACACCCTAGCACAGGTGTCAGGAAAGCCTTCTGACAGGAGCTCTTGCTGGGATCCTTTTTCCAGCTTAATAGACTGTATACTCAAATTCTAGTTCCAAGGGACATTTATTATCTCCTTCACCAGTATAGGGAGAGCAGAGTGTTTGCCTACTAATGTGAATAAATGTGCTGAAGTCATCAGAATAACTCATAGTGATGAAGGCATAGATCTAGTATGTTGTACAACTGATGTAAAAGTACAATATGATTAGGAATTATTTTGTGAATTTATTTATTCTGTGAAGCCACAGACCTCTGAAGATCTGGTGGCTATTTATATTCCTAGAGTTACTTGCATACTTCAGGGTTTGACACACTGTGGTCGAGACACAGACAGACAGTGAAATCCACTGGGAACGCACTTTACAAATTCAGTTTACTTCTTTTGGCAACTGAAATCTATATTATATTTCTGTTTAGACAGTGAAATCCACTGGGAACGCACTTTACAACATTCAGTTTACTTCCTTTGGCAACTGAAATCTATATTATATTTCTGTTAGTACTTCACTATGTCCTGATTCATAAAATTGGTATTGTGAATGACTTGGTCTGGGGGAGGTAAGTGTCCTGGGGTGATGTTATGACGCCGCTTTATTCCTTAACCGCCCGCTCAATGCCCAAGGATGCTGTGCCTTTAGATGGACCCGGGAGGCAGGGCCGGAGCCACGGGCCCGAGTGCGGGGCAGCTGAACGGCCGGGCCCAGCTGCTCGGGGGCTCTGGGGCTCGGGAGGGAGCGCGCCGGGAGCGCTGTGCTGCTCTTTGGGTTTCCTCTGTGTTCCAGGTAGCTGCGAAAAAGGTTCTGTTGGTTTCCCTTGTCCTTTTTTCCTTTCCTTTCCCCTTGCCTCACTGCCTCGCTTCCCTCCTCGCTGGTCCGGGGAGCCTGCAGTTGGCCCCGGCTGGTCCGAGCCCGTGTCTCTGTTCCTCCTCCAGGAATCTGTTGTATTTTGAGGGTTTCCCCCCGCCCTGTTCTACCCTGTTTTGTTTGGTGTTAATAAACAGTTTGGTGTTTTTTCCACTTTCACTTGCTGTGACCCATTTGTCTTAATGGTGGAGGAAAAGGGAAGGCCCTTTTCCCTTCTGAGGAGACACTCATTCCAGAGTGTTTCTTCCTGAAGTTTTGTCTCCAAAACCAAGACAGTAAGGCACTCACCACAAGATAGGAGATGTATGAATTATTGAAAGTAGCTAGAGTAGCTAGAACCCTACCAGAATTTCAAAGCTAGCACAGTTTTATCGTGTTTTTCTCTTTTGGATTCACCCATATGGAATAATATGTGGATAATGTATTTTATAGTTTCAGCAAAGGACATATCAAACATGTAGTGACTTCCTAAGACCTAACCAATGTCAGATTAAGGATGAGATGTACAAGGCCACGGGAAGTAAAATATTCCTTGTTCAAATTTAATGGATAAGCTTAATGAACATTCTCTTAAAATTAAGCCTTCTATGCATAGTTATCAACCCCCACTTCCTAGTCACACAGGATCTCGTTCTAGATTACAGGCCTGCAGCAAAAGAAGCAAAGCAACAGAGCAGGACAGAGTGGAAGACAAAATTAGTATTTATTTTTTACTCACCTAAGTAATCAAGTATTTCCATATGCCACACAGCAATTGAAACTCTGTTTCCAACTCATTTTCATCTATGGTGGATCTTCCATCATCTGAAAATGGTGCAAACTCTGATTAACTCTTTATGAGGCTGGGATAAATAATATTGCTCTCCTGTGTAGATTCCTTTTATCTAACATGGCTGGGGTTGATGGTATACATTTTCTTCCATATAAGGCACTATATGCTATATTCAACTGTCTGTTTTCCTGATATATGTAGGGACCCAGTATGTTAGAAACTGCTGTCTCTGAATAGAACTGGGCTCAGAGTGGCCAGGAGTTGTTTGCAAAGGGAGGACAGACAGACATGCAAGAGCACACATATGCTCAGAGCAAGACTGCATCATTGTAATTTCCATAGAAGCTAAAAATAAACAAACACAGAAGTCTGATTTTGCTGCACAGTCTTCCTTAATTGTCAAAGTTCAGTTGGGCTAGAAACTGAGTTAACCACATTTTAATGCTAAGCATATCTGAAGACTCATGCTGCAAGCCTAAGGCAAGTGTGTTCTCAGAAAGCAGGCTCCACACCAGGCACTGAATGCAGCCACAACAAACCATCTTCCTTTGCACATCTAGATCCTAAAACAGGGTGTTAAAAGACCATGCACACTGTGGCTAAGTGTGGGAAGAAGAAAAAAAACCACCCTCACAAATGAAAATATGGAAGCTCTGCTGCACCACTGGTGACTCAGACCTGCTTCTTTCACCCCTGCCAAGAAATTCAGGACACCTCCTCCTCAGAAATCCCTGGCCACATTACTGAAATACCTGCACTTCCCAAATTCTGTAAGAAAGCTCACACATCCTCTTTCCAGATCTTGGCAGCATAAATCAAACGATTCTGTGAGGAATAACCTGGGGTCTAGGGCTCCTATGGCTCCGTTACATACTCCACAACAGCTCAGCAACAGATGCTGTTGGTAGGAACTCAGTGTATGTACTGCACGGAGGAATTTTCACTGAAGCAAATCGACTTCGCTGTGAAGGATGCTGGAAAGCTCACGTGTGGGAGGAGAGGAAAGGTTCCTGTGTCTCCACTACAGCTTCCACAAAATCCCAGTGTGTCTCAGCTGCTCTGAGTGGATCCTATTGCCTGGGTGTCTGGGGTTCAGGGACAGAGTTAGTTTTTATCTCCAAAGAATGTGGATGACTTTGTAGATTATAATTACTCAAACTGCATCCTGCTGCTCCTCAGGGGCAAAGGGGCTCTCCCTTCTGCTTGACTGTTGGGCAACTGAAATGACTTTGGTTTGGGGAACAGGAAAAAGCCAGAGCTATGGCCTATGAAACAGATCTGTGAATCTTCTGGTTTATAAATCCCAGCAGAGACAGGCTGGCCCCCTTATGACAGCTGCCTGTAAAGCCTGCGACCTGACAGCAAACAAAATGTCAGGTCCTTTTAACAAAGGAATTACTAGACTGCTGCTCAAAGAGAGGAAGTTCTCAAGTAGGTATTTTGTCATTTAAGTGACACTCTTCCCTACTGAATGCAGGCTTCATCACAGCATTTCCTACT
>NW_008238132.1:6412060-6425614 GCF_000691975.1 Corvus brachyrhynchos | reverse complement strand
TTCCTGCTGCTCTCCTCCAGGGGCTGGTGATACTTCTCCAGAAGTTTCAAGCACACAATTAGATTGCTCCCTTAGTAAGCAGAATTTCCTGGAGGGGAAGCACATTGCAGCACTGTTCCATAACTTTCCTAAGCTGCCAGCGAGAGCCAAGGAGAAGGCTGGTTCTTGAATCTACAAGGATCTGTAAACTCAGTTGGCCCAGAGTGCATAGCAGTAGAAGTTTGGCAGGGCTCTGACATAGGAGTTGCATGTATTTAATGATACATTCTCAATAGCAGAGTCCAAGAAGAGCTGGGCTGCAATTTGGCAGGAAACTGGACCACCCTAATAGTTTGGTGTTGCCAACAGTCTGTGATCCTATTCCCATCTTCCTCCTCACCCTTCTTCTCCCATCAGAGCCTCCTGCTCCTTGCATGGAATTGCTTGGTGTGGAGCTCATCCAAACACGCCAGGCGACCAAGAAAGCTGACTCAGCTCCTAAGCTCAGGAGACCACTCACTTTTTTGCTGGCTTTGTTTTCTGATGTGAATAGTGAGACAAACTGACACACTCTTAAACTAAGTGCAAGACAAATGGTGGCATTGGTGCAAGGCAAGCATTAATGGCATGTGCCTGTGTGGGAGGAAATGCAGGACAAAAAAAGAGGAGCAGCCCCCTTCCAGCAGCAGCCAGCTCTTAAATTGCATTCAGCATCACATGAAACCCCACCCTTGGGCCTTGCTCATTGCCAAGTCCTTTTTTTAAAATGTATTGCAAAACCCTACAGTGGGTGATATCTAATTTATTTTGGGACTCAGTGCGCATTTCAAACAGATTTATTTTACAGGAGGTATGGATGATGGCAACCCACTGGGCAGATAACAGGCCAAACTGTACTTTGGAGTATGATTCCAACACAGCAGAAGCTGCTCTAAATTTGGGCTACTGCTGCCTGATTCCCCTCCTTCCTTACTCACACATTTCTTCTTTTTCTGCACGTTTTGGCCTTATGTTTTCCATAGCATTGGTGCCAGTGGAACTATGCCCAGGGAGCTGACCTAACTAAAATCTAACCTGAGAATTTTTTCCCTTGGAAATCTGTTTTCTGAATTGGCCCACTGCACAGTCCATCTCATTAAAGGAATGGGGTACAAACATTTAGCTGATGGCGTAAACAAAGGAAGAAAGATACTCTGCATTTTTAACAGCCTGTTAGTATATTAACATGTGTGGTAAGTGAGTTTTCAAACTTAAGCACTAAGAACAAAAGGGGAAGATCCACAAGGGACTAAAGATGGAGCATTTCATCTCTAGGCAGGTATGCAAAGACTTTAGTTCATGAGCTTGATTTAGGCATCTCTCACCCCTTCCAGGAACTGAGGCAGTGGTGCATCCTTTTCCTACCAACAAAACCTCTGAATGAGGGAGAGCAGCATCTCTTGAAACTAGACAGAGGGAAAGACAAGGCAGAGAAGAGCTGAGATTCTTCTTCTCATATTTAGACTTCTCTGTGTATGAGATTGGAACCTATTTTGATCCCTCCTTCCTTTCATTTGTTTCTAGATTTAGGTAATTATCTCTACCCTGGGAAATAAATGTGTCCTGCTGAAAAGTGGCCTCCAAGGAAAAATAGGCAACGGTTTAAATATCCAGTTGTTGTCGGTTGACACTGGCTGGATGCTGCTCAGTTACTGCCCTCTGCAGCTGGATAGAGGGGAGAAAATTTAACAAAGGGCTCATGAGTTGAGATAAGGACCGGGAGAGGTCACTCATCAAATACCATCAAGGGCAAAACAGGCTTGACTTAGAGATATAAAGTGAATTGATTACTAATAAAATCAGAGCAGGATAATGAGAGGTAAAATAAGCTCTTAAAAAAAACCACCTTAGCCGCAACCCCTCCCTCCTTCCCACCGACTGTGCAGGGAGACAGGGAATGGGTGTTTTGGTCAGTTCATTACCTGTGGTTTTTCTCTCACTGCTCAGGGAGAGGAGTTGTTCCCCTGCTGCATCGTGGGGTCCCTCCCACGGGAGACAGTTCTCCGTGAACTTCTCTGATGTGACTCCGTCTCACAAGCAGGAGCTCCCTGTGACCTGCTGCAATTTGAGTCCATCCCATGGGCAAGTCCCCCTCAAACTGCTGTGGCATGGGTCACTCTTCCAGGGGGTGCAGTGCTCCAAGGACAGGCTGCTCCAGCATGGGAGCTGGGCCTCTGTCTCCACAGGTCACAGGCATCCATCTGCTCCGGCGTGGGCTCCTCCACAGGCTGCAGGTGGATCTCTGCATCCCCCCATGGATCCTCCATAGGCTGCAGGGCCACAGCTGCCTCACCATGGGCTGCACCACAGGCTGCAGTGGAATCTCGATTCCAGCGCCTGGACGACATCCTCCCCCTCCTTCTCCACTGACCTTGGTGTCTGCAGAGTTGTCCTCTCACATGTTCTTACTCAGCTCTTCTCTAGTCAAAATTAAAACTGTGCAACCACCTTTGTTTAGGTTTCTTCTTAAATATGTTATCACAGAGGTGTTACTGCCATATCTAATTGGCCCAGCTGTGAACAACAGCACGTCCATCTTTGGAGCCATCAGGGATTGGCTCTGCAGGACATGGTTAGAGCTTCTAGCAGCTTCTGTCAGAAGCCATGTCTGTGGCTCCCCAATACCAAAAACCAGGCCATGCAAAACCAATACAAATGACATTAAATGAAGTATCAAACATGGAAAATTCTGAAGTAAAGTCAAAACAACAAAATGGAATGGACGAGAAAGGAAGACCATCGTAGTGAGCCAAAACCGCAACAAATGATTTTCAAAGAAACCTTGAGATTTCATTTCCATTCAGAATTTTTGCATTTTCCAATTTCATTTCATGTCATTATATTACCTTTCATGTCTTTTAATTTTCATTAATTCTTTGATTTCTCATTTCCTTTCATGAAATGAAATCTTGAGGTTTCTTTGAAAATAATGTCATGAAGTTTTCGCTCATTTTGATGCACTTCCTGCCTTTCCATTCCTTTTCATTGGTTTCACTTCATTTCAGAGTTTTCTGTTTTTCCAATTTCATTTCATGTCATTATATTTCCTTCCCTGTATTTCCATTTCACTTCATTCTCTGATTTCAAGATTTCATTTATTTTCATGAAGTGAAATTCTTCATTTCATGAAAGGAAATGAAATGAGAAATTTCCTTTCATGGAAAAAAATTGTGAAAGGAAATCAAGTGAGAAATCAAGAAATGAAGGTAAAGGAATAGATAGGAAAGGAAATAAAATGATGTAGTGTTTAGACCTTGGCTGGGTGGCAGGTGTCCACTAAACTGCTCTATTGCTCCCCTTCCTAGTGAGACACGTGAGAGAATAGGATGGAAAATATCTCGTAGGTTGAGATAAGGCAATTTATTAAAGCAAAGGAAAACCAAACAAGTGAAGGTTTTTGCCTCAACACATGTGATGGTTTCTCTGGAAGGCAAATATTGTAGAATAACGAATGGCTCCCCTTCTTCCTCTATCCCTTAGCTTTTATATTTGAGCTGATGCCATATAGTGTGGAATATCCCTTTGGTTAATTTGGGTCAGCTGGCCTGGTTGTGTCCCCTCCCAGGATCTTTCCCACTCCCAGCCCCTTGATGGGGGAAGGAATGTTAGAGGGAGAGTGCAGCTCAGCAGCAGCCAAAGCACTGGTGTGGTATCAACACCCTGCCAGTTACCAATGCAAACCACAGCACTGTGAGGGCTGCTAAGAAAAACAATGAACTTTATCTCAGTCAGGCCCAATACACCAGCCAAAGACAAAAAGAGGCCAGGGTTTTCCTCAGAGGGACACTGTTCAAACCTGCAGTTCCCTTCGCAAAAGGAGACTTTCTTAAGACAGAGCCAGGAGGCTAAGATGCATGACCCTTCCCACCTACAGCAGAGATTTCTAGACAAAAAAAAACCCCAAACCAATGAAGAATCACAAAACCAGGAAAAGCACAAGCAATAACAGGAAGCCCAACTCTGTACCTTAATTATAGAGGTGCTCCCCTGAGAAATGGAAGTCTTGGGTACCAGTCCTTGCTTTCAGCATAGATTACAGTTTTTTAATCCAGTGACTCCTCAAAGCAAACCACATAATTCCAGGGGCAAGGCTATAGGCAAGGTATTAATTCTCCTTACTTACTAAATTCTTTGATTTTTTAAAACACAAGACATTTGTACAGTTGCTAATAACATGCTGCAGATGCCCAACAGCTCCAAGCAGGAAAGAGAATGAATGCTTTGTTATTCTAGGAAAATAGATGTGTATTTTTACTGTAGTCATAACAAAGGAGGCTTCAAGCATTCCTCTACATGCCAGTTGGGCTGTTTTTGTCATCACAGATATTCATCTGCCTGCAGACTGTAATTTCTTTCTGTGTTCATATGTGATGCATTCTGACAGCTTTTCTACAGTTAAAATTTGATATTTCAAGAAATCCATTCACAGTCTGGCTTTGCATATAGCACGTGCAGTTACTTCAGCTTCCGCATCACTTTCCATTTTACTTTCAGCAAACTTTGGTTAGCATATTCTACATGTGTGAAATTTCAAATTGGAAAGGACTTGTTTCAATTCTCCTCCTCTTAATGGAAGCTTGTCATCTCTCCAAAAGATAGAGGAAATGGGGTATGACTGAGAGTTAGATTCCCTTCCTACATACTGTTATTTCTGGAAAATTAGTGCGAATCAGGTGTTTGGAAGTGAACGCAAGATGTTGTTGCAGCAGGAGGTAGGATTGCCAGAGGTCAGTCTGAAACTAGGGACATTGCATGGCTTCTCCAGCTAACCTGCTGCTGATGTTCAGATGTTGAAACAAATCACAGCATTTTGTTTTCATAAAAACAAGCCTTGAGGTAATTGGGCACGTGAGATTAACAGCAAACACTTGTAATAAGGACTGCAACAGAGACACTAAAATCATAGTAAAAAAATGGCAAAACCACAGTCTTTGCAAAAAATTTAAGGTTTAAATATTTTAAAGTTTTAATGGCAGAATTGATCAAACTCTGAAACCTTTTCTAACTGCTTATGTCTGAACAGAATTTCAATATAATTTCCTTGCATAAACAATCTTAAAAATCTGTGTTGAGTCCTCCTCTAGTTCACAAAGTTCTGTAGCATTAAGCTACTATTTAATTCATAATTTCTTTTTTTTTTTTCTCGGCACCTATGTTCAGGCCAGGAAGAGGAGCTTGGTGAGAAGAAGGATTATGGATTTAGGATTTTGTCTCTGCAGAGTCTGGCATGGTCTTCTGTTTTGAGACTGCACCTTAGTACCTGCATTATCTGTTTTCGTAAGAGAGAGGCAACTGTCTAGGAAGATGACAGAACCAATGGCACCTGTGAATTCACAAGCCAGGAGCTTTGTGTGGGTCTCTCACAAACAAGGGACAATTTTGCAAGCATCTGATCGCCTGAGAGAAGTAGACATCCCATAGAGATAGGATAGCCTTTTCACAGAGACAAAAGCAAGCCTGTTTATGAAATACCTGTTTCCTGAAAAATAAATTTTAAAACTTGTATTATATATATTTATATATTATATAAAGACAGGTACTGTGAGTTAACAGAGAAAGAAGGTCCAAAGTCCCTAAACCAACACAAGATATGTTGCTACATGCAGAATGCATGTCTGGAATACCAACATTATGTTCTTTGCTTGGGGGTCTGGAGGAATGTGCCACGGTTGTCTTTTGGCCTGAGTATATTTCCCCCATGAATCAAAGGTGCCAAGAAGTGGGTGAGGCAAAAGGATAGACTAGTGCACACCCAAGGCTCACCCTGACATACCAGATATGTGTTTGGACTTGGGACTACTGCAGAGGCACTCCTACGTGCTGGTGTTTGCCCCATGAGATTCTTTGATTTTGCTGGCACGTAACAGAAAGGTACAGTCAGTGCTGTGAGGAAAAAACACAGCATAGTGCCATCTCCAGCACTAACTTCTAACCTACACTGGCTGTGTAGTGAATTGGAGCTGTTGGGTGACTGCAGAACGATACTCTGCTGTGACAGTGGAATGGTCAAATCAGAAGCAACGCAAATAGTTCACACAACTGCCTACAATTCCATAAACATACTGCCTGCATCCATGCTGAATGCAATTCCGTCTTGTGAAAGTGCTCAAAGAACAGTAGAACTACACTGTGTTTTAAAGGACAAAATGTTAATAGCTTGGAAGGCAGAAGCACTTGGCTTGGATAGAGTTATCAGCATCTAGAAAAAATGTACTTGAGCAGTCCTAGCACAAATGTGTTCTCAAGTACTCTGTCCTGCAAGACAGAGGAATCTGCCAGGTACAGTATGCTCAGGCCACAATCTACCAAACAGTTTAAATATGTTCTTAATTGCAAGCAACAAGCCCAAAGCCCAGCGTTAAACACAGGGAGAGGCATGCTATTGAACTGAGGAAAAAACCCTCAGCACTTCACAAGGTCAACCCTTGACAAAACTGGATCTTAATTTCTTGAAGTACCATAATTGTTCATGTGTCTTTGAGCCTTGAATTTGGAAATGAGGGTGACTGTTATTTCAAGGTGTATGACTCAGGCCCTGAGTAACCAGAACAAAATCAGAGACAAGTGAGAATCAGAAGCGCAAGGGATACTGTGGGGGAAGAAGCAAGTGACTAAGTAAGAGGGTTCCCTGAGGTGAACTCCTTGCCATACTACCTGAAAATGCTTATAACTCACTCCTATGGCATTCTTTTCATTGCCAACTTTATTACCAGATAATCTAAGTGTCATTTATGAAGCACCTGGGGACAGGAATTACATGTGATCCCAGCCTGGCCACCTTCCCTCCTACTGTAATGACTACACGGCTCTTACTGGGATGGGGGCAGGGCAAGGCAAGCATTATGAAACTAATTCGGTGAGGTTAAGAGAAATGAAAACATGTAAATTATTCTCCTGTCATGACACTTTTCAAGGTCTTCAAAGATGTGACAGATTGCACTGGTTGCTTTTCATATTCTGTATTCCAGTGTGCATTTTGCATATATGCCTTATGTGCTCGAGTTCATGCCTACAAAGCAGCTTTTAACGAAGCATTTTCCAATGCTGGCATTGTCATTTGCATAACATATGAAATTTTGACAGGCAGCATGGAGCTGAGCAAGGTTCTGTGCCCTTACAAGGCACAAGAAACAAGTCCTAGCACAATAAGTTTATATTAAACAGGTAAAAAACCCGTAAGAGTTTCAAAATACCCTGGATATCAGGGATACATTTATCTTAATCATGTATGAACTGTTGTCAGATTACTTTCATCGACTGCCACCTATCTAGCACAAGGTGGCATGGTAAGACTGCATGGCTTTTGATATCTTATGTCAGTACTAAGTTGCAGTCTGAGCTAAAAAGGAGATGAGATATGAGTAAACATGAACTGTAGTTATTATTTTTCCACTGGAGGGGAGTTTGGTGTGAATTTAACAAAGAAATTATCTTAGAAATCAGAATGGTTTGGGTTGCTAGAGACCTTAGAGACCATCTAGTTCCAACCCCCCTGCCATGGGCAGGGACACCTTCCACTGGATCAGGTGGCTCAGGGCCCCACCCAATCTGGCCTTTGAGATATGGTCTCTGATTCTTCATGACAATGCTGTTGCACTAGTGGCTTCATCCTTTTTGGAAACAGATAAGGTGACCCTCTAAAGAGCTCCCTTGGCCACCTGAAAGCATTCACGAGTCACTACTGAAGAATGTCTTCTTAATGGGCTTTCAGTATCTATGCTTGTGGATAGATGGCCTACCACTAACCCTTGAACAACTCATCTATAGACATAATAGGTCTGCCAGCACTTAAATGACAGCAGAGTTTCTTTCTTCATGATATGTTAATATCCACATAAATGGCAGGGCCCTGAAGTAGAGATCTGTGCAAGGCCTGTTTCACAAAGGACAGAGCACTACTGATTGTATTCTTTCCCAGGCGTAATAGCTATGAACTCTCCCCTCAATTCACATGGAACCATGTGAACTACTGTTAGTAGTTTGTTAGTTTTCAGAATGTCCCATGGGATCCTATTTGGCTGCTGAGTAAAAGTCATTCTGTAATTGCTTTTGGAATAGTGTATCATACTGTTTTCTCAGCTGCCAGTAAAAACTTTCCTCAGTTCTCCCAAGACTTTTCTTTCATAAGGAGTTTTACCTCTGCCCATCTCCAACTGCTAGGAGAGAAACCACTTTTTTCATTTTTGCTCATGTAGGTTTCTAAATAAATCTTCCATTTTATCTTTACCCTAGAACTCAGTCCTCACAACTAATTTAAGCCAGGTACCTCTGCTTCTGGCTGGTGTTCTGCTCTTTCTGAATCTCAGCACAGAAGCTGATGCTGACGTCAGCTGCAGGTATTTGAAAACCTGTCTGGAAGTTGCATTAAGCAGGTGAAAATCTGAGCAGCATCTTGGAGATTAGAAGATGAACTCACCCAGGTAAAAGACAGGTGACCCAGTGTAAATGGGAAGAGATGACAGCTTTATCTTTAGCAGGCAATGGGGCACAATAAAACGTTGAGGGAGATGTGGGAAGAGATTCATTCTAAGTAAATTACCACTCCCATCAGCCTAGCTGGGATTCAGCATGTGGGAGAGCTGGGACTGCAGCTGTCATCATAGCCCTTGGATTTTTTTGGGATGGGAAGTAAACAACTCTAAATTTCAGCCTGGCTTCTACAGAACCTTGTGTGGGTGTCCCAGTAGTTTTTGGTAAACAGGTTACAGCAGGAGCCACCAGGAAAATGAGATATTTTTTTCCAAATAAACAAGTTTAACTTAATGAAGACTCAAAATTACTATGTGTTGGGGGTTACCCCAGGAATCTCATTATCTCTAATTGGATGTTTTATTTCATGAAGTAGTCAGCATTAACTTTTAGCTTGGTGAGGGAAAAATCTCTTATTTAATTGCCCCCAAATTTTCCTTTATTCATGGGAAGACTTGGCAGGAGTGTGAATATCTCTAGTGGCCAAGCTGTCAAACAAGCTTTTCCTTTTCAAAGGACATTCTTTTTTCTCTCTTTCTTTTTTTCCCCCTCCCCTCACTATCCAGGGCCAATTTTGGTTCTCTTTCCCACCCAACACCTCCTACTTCATAGGCAGCACTGGTCCCCACAAGCCCTCCAGCAGACTGAAAGCAAGGACTGCTTTCTGCCTGGGTGACTTCCTGTCTTGAGGGCTCTGTGCCCAAATTTACACCAGCAGAAATCAGTGTAACTCCAGTTTAATATAGCTCAAAGTAGAGCTAATTCTGTGCTGAAACAGTCTGGAATGGCATACCAAACTCTGGTTTTGGCCATATGTACTAGTGTTTCACACTCCTTCCCCCCAAAAAATAAGTTTTGGCTCATAGTATTATCTATTTTTATCTCATCTTTAACCTATTCTAAAATTACATCAGTTAAGCAAAGCAACCTTTTTCATTTCCTTTATCTCATTGGTCTAAAATCACTATCCAACAGACGTGTGCAGGGAAACAGAAATTTCTTTTTAAATAGCAATAAGAAATGGATGATTTATCAGACACATTTCACAATATTAATGGTGTAAAGACATCTTGATAAATGAGGGATGATTATTCTCATCTTCACAGACCAAAGTACAGCTGTGAAATCCTTCCAAGCAGTGCTCAAGCTGTTTGATTTCTATTTTAGTTGATATTTGACAGAAAGGATTTTATTTTTACTTTATCTAGGGGAAGTGAAAATCAGTATTTGTTTTGTCCTTTTCCCTTCTTGCTCTCCTTGCTTATCCTCCTGCCTTTTTATTTGTAGTCATTGCAATGCTTTATTACACATGGTTCTGAGAGCCTTCTGGAGTTATGTATCTTCTGTAGTCAGTATTTTTCCTAATTTTTTTAAGGTGTGGCAAATCCAACAGTTGCCAACTGAACACTTGATGTCTAGTGCCTGGAATGTATAAATAAGAAGAGAGCTGAAAAGCACTGTAGCTTGGAAAAGCCACAGATTTTAACTGAAACACAGATCTGCTTTGGCCTTCTTAGGTGAGTTTCTCTACAGCTCAGCTTCCAAGTTCTAGAGTGATCCTCTAGGTCATGAGAAGTAAAGTAGGAATACCTGAAGTTAAGAAATCACAATCTTATGTTGGAAGAAAAGGCTTTACACTAGAGGAATTCTAGGTCTGAATTGTACTGAATTATGAATAAGAGAGGGGGAAGACTTCACTTTTCAGCACTAGTCCACAGTCCCATGAAATAAGTTGTAACTAAAGCCACGCTCTGAAGGCATGGTTCCATATGATGAGGTTAGAGTTCACTCTCTAACACAGAAGGAAATGAACACCCTCTCCCAAATTAAATATTCTTCAGTCTGGTTATTGAGTTGAAGTGGCTCGTGGACCATATGGCAAACACCAAGGAGGAGCTAAGGGAGGGTGAAAATCTGCAGTTGGGACATGAGAAGTCAGCAACATCTCAGCTTCTTGGTGAACTATTAGATCAGATCAGCTGTTCCTAGACCTGTCTAGAGGAATCAGTTTGCTCTGCAGATCATCACTTCAAGGCCCATTCTGGAAGAGAAAAGACTCCACTGAACAAGGTAAAATAAGCTATTTTTGCTTGTGCTAGCAGGTTCTTAACAATACATTCAGTATGCCATCGAATAGACAATCTGAAATGAAAGAGCTCTGAAATGTCTAATAAATTCACTGTGCAAAGATCCATGTATGGCACACAAACTAAAATGTTCTCAGACTACTGGAAAAAATTGGGAACAATGCTTAGTTATTCAGGAGGGGCATGATCTTTAAAGAAGCAGATCTGGCTGAAAACCAACACAACTATGAAAAAAGTTTACCCAGGGGAAAGAAGGCCGAGAGCACTGAAGAACTGAGGGAACAGAGGAACCAACACTGGGGGAACAGAGGCTCTGTTGTTTTTATAGGCAAATATTTCAGAAGTCTATTCAGCAAATTATTCACTTGGTCTTAAAGCAATCATCCCATGGGGCAAGTTTGGGGCACAAGCCCATTTCACCCAGCCTTTCCCTTTGTCCTGCAGGAGATGATCCCTCTGACATGGTCTGAATGACTTTCTGTGTCTTGGCACAGGCAGGCATTCCCTAGTACCTCTGGTCTCACCCTGTCCTCCCACACAGAGGCACGAGCACAATTAAGTCTCTGCCTGTTCCACTGCACTCCCCAGCCATGACTGCATCGCCAGGGCAAGAAGGAAAGGACTGGGCAGCAGAAAGCAGACAGTTGTCTATGTCGCCTGGAAGAGGGACAGAAATTTGAGAAGTGGGGAGAGAAGGGTGGCTGCTCCAGTGAAATATGGGTGGTATTGGCCCTTTGGGAGTAGTACTGCTGTCAGGAGAAAGGGAGGGAACAAGCTCCTGGGCACAAGGAGAACGAAAGATCAGCCTACAGAAATCTCCTATAACTGATATTAATACCTGTCAACTTTGGGTGTCCTGTTAAGGCTGCGAGCTTTTAGCTCTAGCGAAACCAGCATTATTGCTCTGAAATATATCAGAAGTACTTCAGGTCTAAATAATTCAGATGTCAAAATGAGTATGAGGAAGAAAATGATTTAGCAGAAGGACTGCTTTGTTTTTGAAGTTGCTATTTCTTTCTGTTTATGTACCCATACAGACACTAACAAATCAGTGAACTGGATGCACAACCAGACAGCATCACTGATTACATCTTTCCCCGAACAAAAGCAAGGAAATAGAGGAGGAAAAAAAGCGCAAGCAAAACTTATTTAAAAGGCAGACCTATTTGATGAGATTTTATCTGGTATGCAGTTTAAACAGAATTCCCAAACTATTTACAATCAGAATGTTGAGAGTTGTTGGGCATTGCAAATGAATTTTAAATAACTCCTGTTGGCAAAGTTTTTTTCTCAGAGTTGCCAAATCTCATTGCTTTATCACAAATCTCATAATGTTGAATTGCTTATTTAAATCACAGTTCAAAGAATCAGTGACTAATGAGTTTCTTGCTTTTTTTTCTTTTTTAAAAAAATGTAAATTTCTCAGGAACATACTCATTGCAGAAGGTAACAGATAATCAGAGTAAATACCAGAGCAGTCAGGGATGTTATTGCTCATCTAGGCCTTTCTCTAATCAGGGGAGAAAAAAATCGCTGTTTACTGACAGCTGCCTGATGACAGCAGAAGGATATGGGGTCTGGGGCTCCCTGTGGTTCTGCGGCAGTGCTTGCCCCGGTTAATAAACCCCGGCCCCAGACTAGCTCTCACTCTGTACTCCCTCATCTTCCCTCCACCCTGGCCTCTCGGGGTCTTTCCACATAACTGAAACTTTCATGAATATAAAAAACTTCCACTGGCTTCACTGCGACCCCACCCAGAATGAGAGGCCCATTTCACCAGCCCATATGGAGCACCATTAAAAAACCCCCACAACACAACAGTACTTTTAAATTATAACTCAACTACTGCCAGGGTTGGCGTCAGGATTTGTGCCTGTTATCTGCCCCGGCCATTGTGTGTAGAGGTCTGTGATGGATACCAAGCTGCCTTCAGCCTTCACAGACACACAGGTCTGCATGGCCAGTGTCAGGAGGTCAATGTTGCCTCTAGGCATGTATGGGACAGCCAGCCCAGGCAAAAGCCTTGTCTTGGTCCAATTTAAAGCTCAGGTTTTTGTTATGTTTTCAGTATCAGGCATTTAACCTTCTTTGGTTGTCAGTAAAACACCATATATAAATGTCTAAAGCGGAGGTTGTCAGAGGATGGAGCCAGGCACGTCTCAGTGGTGTCAAGCAATAGGACGAGAGACAACAGGCAGAAACTGATACACAGGAAGCTCCACCTGAACGTAAGGAAGAACTTCTTTACTGTGTGGGTGACCATGCACTAGAACAGATTGCCTAGAGAGGTTGTGGAGTCTCCCTCACTGGAGATATCAAGAACCCTCTGGATGCAATCCTGTGCAATGTGCTCTAGGAAAACCATGCTTGAGCAGGGAGGTTGGACCAAATGACCCTCTGTGGTCCCAACCTGACCATTTCTCTGATTCTGTGATTTCATCCTCCATCTAATCAAAGGCACCTGAAGGATTTTTGGACACCATGACTCTCAAAAAATTGAGTTAAGCCCCCGAAGATGTAATTCAGTTGCACACACTACCTGCAGCCAGTTTTCTGTGTCTTTAGCATACATCAGTATCATCTGGAGGCTCTTTGTGGAGACCCGGGGACTGGAAATGCATTCCAGCTGGAATGGTTGTTTCCAGGTGGGAGTTGGCCTCTTCTCCCCGGTAACTAACAATAGGAGGATGAGGGGTCAGAGTCTTCAGCTGCACTAGGCAAGATTTAAGTTGGACATCAGGAAGACTTTCTTCCCAGAAGGGGTGATTAAACATTGGAATGGGCTGCCCAGGGAGGTGGTGGAGTCACCGTCCCTGGAGGTGCTTAAGGAAAGACTGGACGTGGCACTTAGTGCCGTGGTCCAGTTCACATGGTGCTGTTCAGACTCGATAATCTCAGAGATCTTTTCCAACCTAAATGATTCTGTGATTCAAAAAGAGCGACAAGCGCAGCTCCTCGTGCAGCGACCCGGTTGCAAGAC
>NW_008238132.1:6398802-6411549 GCF_000691975.1 Corvus brachyrhynchos | reverse complement strand
GCGCGGGTTGTTGTTTTCCTGCTCTCCCGCCGTCCTCAGGCCGGCTCCTGCTGGAGAGGGGCTGGTGCTGCGCCGGGGGCTCGGCCCGGCCCTGCGCGCTGCTGTCCGGCGCTCATCCCAGTGGGAAAGCATCGGTCGTGCTTCGCCTCCCATTTTCAGAGAGAAGGAGCGCTTCCTTTTTCTCCCACTTGCCTTTCTCCTTTGGTTGACACCTGCGTTTCCCGTAGAGTGCACACTCACACGCCGATCTTAGGCATTTTATTAGTCACTAAAAATTATGCTTAAGTCAGAAATACGTAGATGGTGTTGCATGACATAAGCTGTCCTGGTCATTGCCTGTATTAGTGCTATATTCACTCCAAGTAGGCTGCAGAGCTCGTCTTCAGAGTCACAGAAGTGCTCAGATACTTAGTCCATGGTCTTGAGTCCAGACTGGTTATCTCCATGCAAGTTGTCAACCATGTTGACAACTACACTGCACAGCTGGCAGTGAAGTTCAGCTAGTTCCTAATTATTTTCCACACCTCAGGGAGAGCAGGAGCTTAGGAAAGCATTTTCAGAGGGAATAACCTGTGCTGTCCCTGTGGCTTGCTCCCTCAATGATTACCAAGAGTAGGACAAGGTATTGGTGAGTTGCTCTTGTTGTGTCTGGTTAAGCTTTATCCTCAGTCACAGATTTTATTGTGACGTAAGGGTTGCTGGAGAACATGCGTTTATGGAAAAATGAAAACAAACTTGTTCTTTATCTAAATTACTATTTTTTTCAGCATTTAGTGAATCTTCCTGTTGATCAGCAAAGTGTTGCAGCACCCTGGAGCTAGGCCTTTCTTGGTCACGATACTGGTTTGGTGGTGGAGACAAAAATTAAGCAACATGTCTAATCTGTAGCCTTTCTATAGTTTTGAATCTACATTGTGCATAACACAGGGTAGAATTACAGCCCTCCATGACATCACCCTTGATGGTGGTAGCTGACCTACTTAAAACAGATTTTATTTGCTACTGCTCAGTGTTGGTCAGGTAGAATAAAGCTTTAGCGACAGTGACAAGTTTCTTCCTTCTCTACTTGTTTAAAATCATAGTAGTGTTCAGGAGTGACCGAGAGACTTAGACCAAGATTAGAGCTTTACTGGGGGTTTTTTTGACATTTTGAAAAATATCTGTTTTTATTGTGAGGTTCTGGCCCCACTGCTGTATTACTCACACTGAGCTGCTTACATTGGACCAAGCAATGAATCAGTACTTCCAAGGACAGTGTTTCCAGATAGGCAGTTACTCATGCATAGGGTTGATCTGCCATTCATAGCTTTAGAAGCCACATAACTTTGCTGAATTTACAGAAAATGCCTTTTTGCATCATGGTACCCAGAGGTTTTTGCTGGTTTTTCAGAACAGAGGCAGAGTATCTGGGTATCTGGAAGGATGATCAAGAGGTCTGTTTGAGGAGCACTTCTAGCCTAGCACCAGAATACTATCAGGTTTTTTAAATATTTTTGTGTACTTGATGCACAGCTAATACGCCATTGTGGAAATACTTGTTGTAAAAGTAGTTTCATGACAGGCTCTGGAGATATTTGAAAGTGTAGACTTAATTGCTCTAAACTAAGTATACTGGGAAAAAACGGAGAAAAAGAAGTAAAACAGTGAAGACCCTCTTACAACGAACAAAGGTAGTAGAAGAAGGGTATGAATGCACTTCATTATGCTGTTTCTTCTCTCAGCTTCTGCTTATGTCTTTTATGGTTTAACAGGCACTTAGAACATTTCTTGAGTTCAAATACATGAGTGCTTCATGAGCTCAAATAACAAAGAAAATAATGTGCTTTATTGGTTGAAAAATCCCTGCCCACAGTGTATTATATAATACAAAACACTCAGGTCCCTGAATAGTTTTGTAACGATACCAGTAGTCTGGTAAATTTGGGATGACTTCATGCGATAATGCCCTAGAAAAGAGTGCAAACGGAGTTCTCCTTTCAGGGAACTAATTGAAATTTTGGCAATTTCAAGAAACCAAAAGCTTCCACAACCAGGAGAGGAGAGCCAGGTAAGCTGACTTTCTGAACTGTGTTTCTTTGGGTAAGCATAATGCTTTACTTCTATTTTTTTTCTGTTCTTTTGTTTGTTATTTCTTTCTCCCTTTGTCCTTGCCTATACGCAAGCTAATGGTCATGATGGGGCTTTGGCCCTGCTACAAAGGCATTCTTGGTTCTCCTGTTGTTTGTTCACTTTTTGTATGCTTCATAGGCTGTTTCTGCAAACAGGAAGAAGTTTTGTTTCGTTTTTCATTCAAACAAAAATAGTCCTATGGATGCCATTTGCTCTTCTTTGTAGCACGACTGAGGGTGTGTTGTTACTCTAGCCAAATTAAAAGTTCTGCAAAACTCTTGTTAATAGATCCTGGAACTGCTGATTCAGAGAGATGGAGAGTTTCAAGAGCTAATGAAGTTGGCAGTTGATCAGGGAAAAATCCATCATGAAATGCAGCTTTTAGAAAAGGTAGTAGAAAAGCGGGATAATGATATTCAGCAGCTGCAGAAACAGCTAAAAGAAGCAGAGCACATACTGGTAAGTTCATAATGATGTGTTTGCTTTTGAGCATCTACTTGTAGAAAAGGTGGTTCTGGGCAAAATGGTGTTGTGTTAGTTTGAGAAGATTTAAATATTTAAAACTTCATAAGAGCTTAGTCGTTTGGGTTTTTTCTCAGTAGTCAAACACTGTTTAGTTATCGTGGTATTAAGGTTTTTTTATAATGCTAATTTTCTGCTAAACCTACTTTATTTCTGTGTATTTTGAAAATGTTAATGGAATAGTTTCTCTCTTAAAATGTAATTAAATGGAAGGATTTATTCAGAGGGCTGACTTTATGTAGATGTTTATAAATTAGAGATGCATCGAAGGTTTGGTTTACTTTTTGTGTTGCAATTATTAAAGGATCAGGGGCATGGATCATTGATAGAATTATGGGATCAATAAAAGAACTGTAGCAATAGGCCTGTAAGCAAAAGGCCTGTGTGTGAGAAAAACTCTCCATGAGAAAATTCTTGTGTGAAGAAAAAACAGGGCTGGGAACAAAGAGGGAGTTTGAAGATTTGCAGCTGTTCAGATAAGACCCAGAGAAGGGGAGGCTGAACTCTGAATTCTTTTAATCATAACATAACTGTAGAAGCTTGCCAATGTAAGTCCAATTAGGTAGAAGTAGAAATGTGCTTTGATAAGTTTTAAGCCACTTAGGAGTTAACAAGCTGGTATACTATCTAAGTGCCTTTGGATTGCTAATAAATGGAGTTTTGCTCTTACCAACCACATTGGTTTTGGACTGCAATTTTCTCCCCCCGCCGGAGCCGGGCCTTTCTTCTTTTTACAATTCCAACATTTGTGGGTTTTTATTTTTTACAACTAGGCAACAGCTGTTTATCAAGCAAAGGAAAAATTGAAATCAATTGAAAAAGCAAGAAAAGGTGAGTATCCATGCTTGTACATACTACATAAATGCAGTTCTAAGGAAAGTTGTTAGTGAGCTCCAGTTGGGCCTTTTTTTTGTTAATTCTGCTATCACAGATTTCAGATGCTTCATGTGTACACAAATTTCCATTTCATTATGAAACTATAACCATTTCCTCAGAATAAAGGCAGGATTTTTTTTTTTTTTTGGTGGCAAACATATCTTAATGTGAAAGTGTCTCAGCAGTCTTCTTGGACTGATAATAGTATTTCTGATTACCTAAGTGCCTTACCAAATTGCCTCAGGAGGTTTATTAAGGAAAGGAAGAGAATGTTTGTGTGTCCATGCCCTGTATTCGAAAGACTGACTAGCTTGTGATATTTTGCCTTTACAACCAAACCGCCTTTTTTTTTTTTTTTTTTTTTTGAGGGGGGGAGGCATCTTCTTTGGGTTTTTTTTTTACAATGTCTTTTATCATTTTGTTATGCCTCTTTCATCTAGAAAATCAAGCAATTTCATAAAGTTTCTATTAATATAGTACAGGCACATATTTGGAAGGACTCCTCTGGGTGCAATCTATAATTACTAAACAAACAAAAACCCCTTCTTTCCTGCAGAAAATTCTATAATAAAGCAGGAGCTGAAGTTTTAGGAATTGTGCTTGTCAAATACACGTGTTCAAGAGATTGTGTTTTTCATGAGGTTGGAGAACCATTGACATTGAAGGTGTTTTGCACTCGTGTCTGTAAAATCAGTTCACTGCAAAGCTCATCTTTGCATAGCCTGAGAATCTTCTAAACAGTTACTGGATTTCAACCAGGCTCTTAATGTTTGGCAAAATCACATTCCCAGTCTTTTAGATATTGGTGTCCAATATTCTGAAATAATGATGCAATCTCTTGAGAATGCAGTAACTGTTTTTTTTTCCTTTCTTCCAGGTGCCATTTCCTCTGAAGAAATAATTAAATATGCCCATAGGATCAGTGCTAGTAATGCTGTTTGTGCCCCTCTGACATGGGTACCAGGTAACTATTGTGTTTATGGCACTAGATTTCTTTTTTGTTTACTAGAGTAACATTGTTTTCAGCTGTTAACATCTAATATTTCAACAAAAATGGGTATCCAAAGTCCAGTGGACTTCACACACATCTCCAAAAGGTTATGAAACTGTCTGCTTTCATTAACAGACTGGCCTCCTCTGCTCTCCTTTGTTTGCTTTTTTCCCCGAGTGTTCCCCCTGATTATAAGTCAAAGCCAAGCATGCTAAAGGCTTTTCTATGTGTTTGGTTGTGTTTCCTCTTGCCCCTGACAATATTCTTTCAGAGAATGTTAGTAAACAGTGGAGTCAGAAGCAGAACTTTTATCATGACGTGTTTCAATTTGGGCTACTACCCTCTTTGTCCAAAATGAAAATGTGTTTGATCCAATTCCTGTTCTTGCTGCTTAGCCATGAAGTAGCAGGGAGAGCAAAGATATATTTTAAACATGATGGGGTTTTTTGGTTTTAGTTGCTTTGGGTTGTTTGGGTTTTTTTTTTAATATGCTGCTTCTGACAAGTTTGAGTGAACAAAGAAAGTCTAAGTGAAAGACAGACTTGGATTTTAATAAAACAGATGTGATGCTTGTTGCTTATCTAAGCAACCAGAGTATGGAGTTTTTTAGTCATTAAAGTAGGCACTGAAGCTAAAACTACTGTCTGCAAGACAGTTGTTAAATATTTCAAAGCATTCTTTTTCTCCTTTTTTTCTTAAAGGAGACCCACGTAGGCCATATCCTACAGACCTGGAAATGAGAAGTGGTCTCTTGGGTCAGATGAACAACCCATCCACCAATGGAGTTAATGGACACTTACCAGGAGATGCACTTGCAGCAGGCAGACTGCCAGGTAAGTGAAACTCAGTTTTGTTTTGTTTTTCTTTATTCCTTATAGAGTCACAGCAATTATACATTTCCCTTAGCAAAGGCAAATCAGAGATAAAGCAGTGAAAATTATGGTTAATGTTGTTCCCTAGCATTGAAGACCTAGTAAAAAGAGTTAATTAGAAACTTCATAATTTTTTTTTCATGCTAAACTGTGGACACTGCAACTAAGTCAATATAAACAAAACTCAGTTACCTTCACATATTTTAAATGAACAAACTAAGTGATTTCCAGTCATATTAGAAAGAAGCACTTTCAGAGCAACTTTTACTTAATGGTGATGACAAAGCATGGAATTGTGAAAGCTGTATTTGGAAGAAAGGCAGTTTATTGTCATCCCCTACCTTTCTTTGAGTCTATGCTTAGAAGTTCTGGATTTAAAAGACATGGCAAGGGACAACTGCTGAGATAGTACATTAAGTGTAGGAATCAAGTTTTAATCCCTTAATTGCTTAGTGAAATGGGCACTTCCACTGACTTCTGTGGGATTCATTCCTTCATGGTAAAATTGAATTTAGCTGTAAATTACACTAATCGAATCAAGAGTTCAGTTCCTCTGTACCTGTGCAGCATTAATCTACCATGGTTAGACTAAATGGTGGAAAAATTCTTAGTTTGGCTTCATAGGAGATCTGTAACAGTTCTTACATATCTGTTAGGCCACTATCAGGCATTATGGAAGGCTTGTTTTCAAGTATGATGCTGAATTTGTTAAAAAACCCCTGTTGCGACTCCATTGGAGAAATAGTAAATTTGGATTTTGCGTTTCCGATCATCTGTCGAATCCTATTGTCACTCTTAGGAAGTGACTTGAAATTCTGCATCATCTCACTTTGTAAACCTCTGGCCTCAGGTAAAATGGGTCAGTGAGCTGAATGGGAGTAGGACCCTGACATCTGTCCATAGCAACCCACCAGGGAAATGCTGAGGAATGGCCCACGTTACCTTTTCTGTTCTTTTGAAATATGGTCAGAGGAGATGTTAAGGGTGTGACTTCCTAATGGAGTTTGAGCATTTATTTATGTAAGTTTTGGTAGAGCCCATTCTGGCTGGCTCCTCTGCCTTAGAGGATGCAGACTTGATCTGTTTGAGTGCTGTCTCTGTAAGAACAGAAAGGAATTTTCAGGAATTTTAGGAATTTTCCTTGAGAAGCTGGAAGATGTGGGATTTAAACTCCTCCAGTTAAGTTCTTAATTGGGTCTTGGGCTCCTCTGTCAGGTTAAACCCTCATATAACTTAGACTGTCAAGGTAAGAGGGAAACATTGATTTACAAGAAAGTTGAGGCTGCCCCAGCATTTTGTGTAGGGATGCTGAATCTGTTGGTGTGTGGAGGCATGTCCTGAGAATGCTAATTACAGGATCTAGTCCTTTTGGAGACTCCTGCAGAGATGTCCATTTACTGAGTCCTTAGTGAATGTGCAAGCCAGTTGCTGGGCTGCCTGGTAGCCTCCAAACTCTGGGGCTGCTTAGCACACACATTCATCCTGGTTTAACAGCAGACTGGTTCTAGCATTGAAGCATGGCCACATGCTGTAAAACACTGGCTTCCCTTCTCAGCTCGTTCAAATGAAGGCATATTTGGATAAAGAGTTTTTCTCTGAATTTTTATAGTCTGCCTGAATTTTTTTTCTTACATTTTTATCTATTTTTGCATACTGACAGACAGTGATAATTTTCATTACTCCCTGTAGTTGTGCATGCTAAGTCAGTTCAAACTGTGCTTTGAAGGTGAAAAGCTCTGTATATGAGTTATTAAGAGCCCCCTACATAAATGGGCCTCTCTGGCAGAGTAGACTTCTATAGTTACAGAATTGCTCTATCATGAGATGTTTTTGAGCTGTTACTGGAGGGTTTAATCTGTCCAAAATTCAGAAAATATTTTAATATTTGTTTTGATTTTAAATTGAAGTTCTGGTTGATCTGTCTTATTAAATTTGTCAACATACAAAACTGATAGTTGCTTGATTATGCCACTTTTTTCCCAGATGTGCTTGCTCCTCAGTATCCTTGGCAGTCAAGTGATATGTCAATGAACATGCTACCTCCTAATCATAGTAATGATTTCATGTTGGAGCCTCCAGGACACAATAAAGAGAATGAAGATGATGTAGAAGTTATGTCAACAGACTCCTCAAGCAGCAGCAGTGACTCAGACTAGGTACGAGAGGGACAGTATCCCTAGTAGACCTTTCCTGTGGTGAAGGTAGGTTAGATGCTGTTTGTCACAAACTGCAATATCCTTTTGTTATACCAGCAGCCCTGTGTAGGGAGAAGATAACAGCTGGCTCAGAAATAGGGTGACTAATTTAAAACCATGGACTATAGACTTGTTTTTTTCCCATTACATGTTCAAGTGAAATGACTGGGAGCTGTCTGCTGGGGGAGAGATGTCAGATTTTCAGTGATTGTGTAAATGTATGTTTGCAAGAGATGTGTAAATATATATTTATATATGTATTTACTATACATTAGATGACATAAGTTCCTGGGAAAAAAGGTGTAAGGGGAATCCCCTTGTATGTTTGTTAGTAACTTTACTCTTTTGATGATAGCCTTTTCTATGCTACAGAAATGAGACATGAAGTTTGTAATTTTAGTATCTTTTTTTGTTACTGCCTAAATCCATGTTCTTGATCATCTTTGTATCAAGAACAAAAATATGGCAATAAGGTGTAATAGAAGAGTTTGTAATTATTGTAATATATAATGAATAATTTGTCATAAATAAACTCAGCTTTGATCTAACTTCAGTTTTCCACACTTGAATCTTAGATGAGTTGCCATGTAACTTCAATACTCAGCACATTTTATCCCAGTATGTGGTTGAATTCTGATTTTCAGAAGTTTGTACTCCATTTTCCCCTTTGCAAAATGCCAGTCAGCATTAGAAGCAGCTGAGGAGGAATCAGAAGTGGAAAGCCTGTCCTTCCTTTTCAGGTGAGCCCTTCCAGGTACACACAAAGCTGGGCAGACCCTGAGGCAGCAAGTGCCCACCCACGAGGCTGCACCAATACTTGGTTAAGCGTCCTGGGACTCTGGAGGTGACATGCTTTGGGGCATGCTGCAGGTTTAGCTCCTTTCAGATCAAAGTGCTCAAGGATTTTTTTTGTTCTTGTCATCTATAAGTTTTTCAGTTCTTTGAACCTGCTAATTTGTTTACTTTGTAAACAGATCAAGTTTACCTCGGCAGTTGCATTTCCTGCATCAGCTGCAATGTTATTTTGTCTTTCCAAAGGCACTTTCCTTGGCTTTCCTGTCCTTGTTCTGTTTTGCTTAAGGAGTCATTTTATGACAGCTGCTTTTCTCTTAAGTAACCCTCTGATAAAATTACATGACTCATGTGAACTGTTGCTCCTGGCAGTTACTGTCCTGCAGCAAGGTTTCCTGCAGCACAGATCACAATTCTCTTCACTTTCCATTTTGTAGATTCCTCACAGGAGGTATCTGATGAATCAGGTAATTCCTCCTTCGCTCAAGTAGTCTTCCAGATGTTGCTGCCAGTAATGCTGCCAGCTGTGACCAACATGGATACAAATCCCATAAGGATGTAGAAAGGAGGAAGACTTCAGTCAGGTTCAATCACGTAATAGGGGGGCAGTGGTTTTTGTTTTCAGAGAAATTGGTTTTGTCTCAGCTGTACTTTTTAGAAGTGTTTTCAGAGTTATTAAACTGTCACCTCTTTCACAGTCTAAAGTTATTAATATATATACATACTGTAACCTTTATTCAGTATCGTGTTTTCCTCTTGGATGCTTACCTCCAGTGTCTTTGCTCTTTAATTCACATTAATCCCTAATACATGTGCCCTGTCTCAGTCATCCTAGTTAACCTTGCCTACTCCTTTTCTTGGTCACATTAGTTTTTGTCTTAAAACATGTGTGATCAGAATCATACACAATATTGCAAAATGGAGTTTCTTAATGCTTTGTATAATGGGATTGGTATTTTCTTTCTAAATGCCCCTCTCTTAACACATCCCACAGATACAGTTCACTGGTTTCTTTTATCTTCTAACTTACAAGGACATCTTTGAAACAAAATACAAAAATAGATAATTAATACTCCTGGGAAGTGTAGTGTTACAGGCTACCCAAAACTCTTCTATGGCTGTATCATGTAATTCACCAACTGAAATATTGTGGAGGTGGGTGATTGTTTCCAGGCAATAAGATGGAACTGAAGCAATGACCACTTCTTTTTCTGGGTTGTTACTCTATTAAAGGATTAAATGGGACCAACCAACATCTAAAAAATCGGTAAGATAACAGCTCTGCCCGCTGTTCACTTAGCATAAAATCAAACTCTGGGTATTAGATGCATCCTAATCAGTTTCCTTGCATCAGTGCTCCAAACTATGAACAGTTCAGGAGTATATTTCTCAATGCTGGCTAACTATAATGCCATTTTAGGTGAATTCTGTCAGTTACAAGCAGTTTAGTGAACCATGAAATGGTAACTGAGTGTTCTGTTACTCAGTGGTGTAGATATGTACATAATAGATTTTCCTATTTAGCAAAAGTACCAAAAGTCAAAGTAAAGACTTAGTTGAAAGGACTGAGTCTTGGCAGCTAAAATCGGCTGTGAACCAAATTTTCTGGAGGGGTGGGAAATATAAATGTTTGGTACATACAAACAAAGTTATTTAAGTTGGGGATTGCTGACAGCTGGTTGCAGTAATGCACTGTAGTCATTTACTCAGTCCACTTAAAAAGGATAGAGAAATGCTCACATATGGAGATACTGTTTGTGTCCTCATTTCAGTGTCTACTTGTGTATTTATAAGATACAGAATGAATATAACCATTAACAAAACATGCTAAGAAAGTATTTATTGCATGACAAACCATTTTGCAGTGGCTCCTGTTTTCTCATCAGAAGCTAGATGCCTTCTAAAATTAAAAATTGTACTAAATATTTTAATTTTTTTTTCTTCATTATTCTTTGTGACAGATGGGCAGGACATCTGTCAACTGTTCCTACAGCTTCTTTGTTGACAGCTGAATGGAATAATTTTTTAGTGTACATAAGGTTGCTTTCAGGAAGCTAATCTCCACTTTTGAATAGAAAAATAAGCTTTTTACAAAGGTACAGTAGCAAAGGACTTTTCAGTGATATTTCCCATTTCAAAACTGCCGTGTAACATCTTTCCTCACTTCAGAGAATGGGTACCTGTCCTAAGGGAAGTTGCATGTAATTAATACTTCAAACTCTAATAGGACTGCCATGGGCAGTAGCATCCTGACGCCTCATCACTGTCTGCTTCTCAGCAAGAAGAGCCATCTCTGTTTAAAAAAATGGGTGTACAAAGTAAGGAAGAGCTTTAAACCCCTCAAGATGATTTCTCTTAAGAACTGAGAAATCAATTCATAATTTCAGGCAATTTTAATCTCTCAGTATTGTGCCTGTGTTTTGTTCAAAAGAAATTAAAGGTATCTTACAACATTTTTGTACAATGAGTATATCTAAAGGAAATAGACAAGAGCTGTGCTTTAAAAGAACCCTGGCAAGAAAAAAATGAGCGAATTAGGGATTTCTTTAAAAGTTATATCCTAAAATTAATTGCTGGTATCTTAGTGACTTACAGTTAGAAAATAATCAAGATTGGTTACAGATTCTAGAAAAAAATATGAACTCCTTGGTTTTGTATGTATTGTTGGGTACTGTAGTTTCATCCACTAACAACTCAGTCATTTAATCAGTCAAAATTTACAATTTTACCAAATCTCAGTAGCCATACAGAATGACACCCATCTGTGCTGTTTAATACTGACAACTCTTTAGCCACAAAGTATGACTTTGCCGTGGAGCTACATCTAAAAATGAGATTTGTGTCAGCCTAGTAGAGTAGGCACCTCTCCATTTTAAGAGCTCAATAACATAAATTCAGATCAACTGCAGAGATCTGAGACATTTCTGCAGATAAATGCAATGTAACTGAGGCTCTAAACAGAATTCTCTTGTGAAAGCAAGTGGCAAGAAGGGTCAGGGAATTTTCATTCCCTGCAATAAGTCACGACAATTTTTTCACATTTATAATACTCCTTTGATTTTCAAGTATATACTGCTGTCTGCAGGAGAAAAAGACACTGTCTATTAAATGTAACTTTTGTTCATGGCAGTAGCTTCATAACTGAAGCTAAGAGACAAAGCTAAGTTTTAAAATCGGTCCAATAATTACAGGAAAGCAGGTTTAAACAAGTAAGTTTTCTTGCTGCAACTGCTTCCAAGTGAGTAAGCTTCCCTGGCTAGTTCTGACTTCCAAATGGCTGTTCATCAATATAAAGATTAACTAGATAAAACACTGAGTTTTCTGTAAAAGCAAGCATTAATTGTTAACTAGACGTGGAAGTGGATCTGAAATGAGACAACCGTCATTGGAAATATGGTAAAAGCACTGAAACATTTCGTATTTTCTTCTTTGGTAAAGGTAATATTTTCACATGGGCAGGGTGAGCACTTTAAATCTTTTTTTCTTCTACACCAAAAAAAGCAGGTCTGTCCTTTAGTTTTTTATAACATACAATTTGTTTTTACTCTAATTGGTGACTTCCTGTGTACCCCTTTAGATGATCCAGCTCTTCAGTAAAGGGATTGTAACCTTGCTCTCTTAAACAGCGTAAGGCCCAGAACAGTTGATCTGCTGGAGGAAATTCATCCCATTTGACCCATTCCCAGCCTGTAGGGGGTAAAAAAAAGAAAAAAAAAGAAGGAAGAAAAATCAGAGTATAGAGTTGAGACAGGACCCAAGGAAACAGCATGAAGTTGTGTCAGGGGAGGTTTAGGCTGCACGTTAGCAAAAGGCTTTTCACCCAGAGGGTGGTGGGGCACTGGAACAGGCTCCACAGTGCAGCCTGACAGAGCTCAAGGAGTTTTTCGACAATCTTCTCAGGCACAAGGTGGGATTGGTGGGGTTGTCCTGTGCAGGGCCAGGAATGGGATTAAGATGATGCTTGGGTGTCCCTTCCAACTCGGGATATTCTGTGTTTCTGTGATACAACAATTCTTCCTCTGCAAGTCTGGATGGATTATGCAGAAACTACCAATACAAAGACAAGTTCTCTGTTACATCCAGAGTCCTTTTGCCTGAGCAGCTTTTCTGTTTCCCAGAGAAGCTGCGGATGCCCCATCCCTGGAAGTGTTCAAGGCCAGGCTGGATGGAGCTCTGAGCCACCTGATCTCGTGGGAGGTGCCCCTGCCCGTGGCAGGGGGCTTGGAACTAGATGATTACTCACCCTCGTTCTTGTCGGGCTCCTGGTTGCGCGGCTCGGCGCCCGGCTCGGCCTCGCCCTTCATGAGCACGGTGACATAGTGGTAGCGCTGGGACGCGCACCCCGCGTTCACGGCCGACGCGAACCGCACGTGGCGCAGCGGCAGCGCCG
>NW_008238132.1:6391399-6398470 GCF_000691975.1 Corvus brachyrhynchos | reverse complement strand
CAAGGCAGGCTGGAGGAGGAGAGGTGCTCTGTCCTGCTGCTCGCCTGGGGTTCCTTGCCTTTGAGTGCGCAGGGACTCGTGAGGTCATACGGAATAGAAAAAGCGTTTGTGCAAATGAGGGGCAGCTGAAAACAAGTAAGATACGACTCGGTTTTTAAAGGTCAGGGAGCCACACGGTCTCTGACTGCAGATTTGTTCAAAATTTAAAAAGTGGCCCTTCTTTGATTAGCCCACAGTTTCTGGTCTGTGAAGAGTCTGACTCTGAAGTGTCACGTTTGCATTCTTTTAAAAGGAAGCTACAAACTTAGCTGAGTAGAGCTCCAGAGGCAGAATAACAGTTCCTGACTGATAAAGAAGAAATAAAACTTTCTGCTAGCAAATATTTACCCTCATTTTCGCATTTTTGTAAATTACAGAGACATGTAGAATACAAGATACAAGCTTTCATTTTCTTTATCAACAACTATAAAATTTGTCAGATCTTCCCCTTCTTCAGCCTACTGATCACAACAAAGAAGTTTTTATTTCCAGACCTTTCAAAATGTTTGGGGTTTTTTGGTAAGGTTTTAAAATAACTATGTATAGATGTTTTTATTTACATATGAAGGTCACAGGGCCAAACTGGCTGAAGCTTAATCACATTTTCTGGGATCAGTTTTCTGGGGTTTAATTGCCTGAACTGGCTCAATACAGCATGAGATGGGTCCCAGTGTTGGCATGAAGTGCATGTCGGGAGTGAATGGCCGAGTGTGCTAGAAGCAAGGTTGCCCTTTGACAGTATTTGGCCATGCTGCTTAACTGTGATGTCAGCCCATACCCTGAATTACTGACATTTGTAAATAATAACAATAACAAATTAATAATCTTGGGCAAATTGCCAAGCTAACAAGACTTTTCGTAAACCAAGCTCATTCATTTGTATGTGTCTCCCTGGTACAGCTGGAGTATCCTAATCTCCAGATGAAACATCAGTTAGTTATATCACTTCTGTATTTACATTTTAAGAAGATAATGATCTTTAAAAAGCCATATCAAAGACTCCTCCTCACCCACAAAACTTATGCTGGTCCAATACATTAAAACACCACAAATTTTTTTACCTGAACAATGAAAACATTCTACTTTCTATGTACACCATTTTTCTGTACCTTTTACCAAACAGCATTTAGTAACACGTCTTGAGGGTGACCCAGTGTCATTCTACTGATTTATTTTTAAATACAAAAAAAAGTTCATAGGGTCATTAAGCTTGTTTACCATGTCATCAGGATGCAATTAAATGAAAATATTATATGAAGATGATTATGTAGAGTATAAAAAGTATGTTTTTATAAACAATATATTTTTATTTGTCAGTAGGCTAAGATTTTCCCTTCCTCTCTACCATCTTCTTGATCACAACAAAGATGTGAAGTATTACCCTTTTACAGAACTTTAAAATGGCTAATTTTTTGTTGAGGTTTTGAAATCTGCTTGTATACGGATGTTTAGATTTGTTTCAATTTTTTTCACCTTAAATTTGTGATCATTAATATAAAGAATACTGTATGAAAATAAGCATTTTGTTGACTGAATCTGTTCTAATTGGTTTCATTCTAGGATTTATTTAGGACATGCCTATGCAGCTAGGTTTTGCAGATTATGAAGTAAATATAGGCTGGTTTTCTGAGTTTGATAGTGAACAGACATCCACTGAAGAAAGATATGGGAATAAACCAAGAATGAAAAAGTAGCAAAATCCTCTGCCACAGTAGTATGTTGAAAATGTTGCAAGATTATGATTTATATGTACTTCTAAACTTGTTTATTAATATTTTATCTGACAAAGTACTTCTGTGAGACAAACAGCTAAAAGAGTGAATTGAAACCAGCATGTGTCCAGCAGCTACTGGAAAAGAGGCAGCTACTTTTCAGGCCTAATCCCTTCTTCCTTATGCTAACACTGTTATTGATTGAAGTGTTGTTGAATGACACTGTTATTGAATGAACTATACATCTGAGCTATATATCTGGATCAAAACCCCCCATTTTTTCTCATTAATCTGTTTTCTAGCATGCTGTGGGTGGCACAGGGAGGGGACAGGACAGAGTTCAATCAGATTAAACATAGCAGAAAACCAAACCTGACTCAGCAAACTGGTCCCTGATGCAATTTACACCTCAGGTTCATAAATGAGGGAGGCAGTGAATCAGAGCAGCTGGGAACAAGAATGGTGGGACTAACCATGTTAGTGACAGGCCAGATTTATGTCAGATTAAAAAGACTACACAGCTGTTCTCTAAAAAGAGCACACATAGGGAAAGCAGGTTAGAAAAGCACACAGTGTACAACATCTTATTGAAAAGCAGCTACACAACCAGAAAACATCCATCTTTCTGAGAATTTCATACACACGGTTCCCTGGCTGTGGAATTTACTATACATTCACATTTGCTTAGCAGAAGTATGAACTGGAAGATGTGAGGATTGTATTTAAATATTTTACATTGCAAAGCTGGCATACAGAGGCTGGGTGGAATGTGACAGTAGTGCATGGCACCAAAGTCCTGCCAGCAGTGCCAGCTGGCTGAAATTTGAACTTGGAAGATTTTTCTTCTCTTGCAGTCAAGCAACTGGTTGTTATCCTGAACCCTGATACTGAAAATGTAACATTGTTAACTGTTTCCTCACTTTTATTTAAGCAGAATTATTTCCATGACATCTCATGCTTCCATTAAATGTCTGTCTTTTACCATATATCATTGCTTGCTGTAATAGTATGGCTTCATAAGCACTATTAGTGGAATCTGGCAAAGTGCAATATGTTGTTTTTATGTTGAAATGTAAATAACCTCTGATCACATTTACATATGGAGAGAATAATGGTGAGTGCAAGAGCAACAGGACAAATTAGAGCTGTACTACATGTGTGCTATCTTCATTGCTTGTTAATTATTTCTTTGCTGTGTACAGACAGGACTGAGTCATCAGAATGAGTGAAGGTGGTGAGACAATTCTGTTTTACTTGTAGCTTTGCCATTAACATTTTAAGTGACCTTGGGCAACTCATAGGCTGGTGAAGATGAATTGTGCTTCAGTACACTTCAATGAAACTTCTGAGTGTACTCAGTCCCAGGGGACCCTGAATCAGAAGAATATAAGTGTCTGTTAGGACAAAAATCCATCTAGGATAGTACCTGGAGGTCCAGAATGGATGTTTGGAATATAGTAGACAAGAAATCATGACAGGGTTTTTGACTACTATTCTACAGCCATCTGTGGCTCAGTGGCTTCTCAAGGCAGAGGTGGCTTTTGTGTATTTACTAACCCTCTTCTTGTTTCTCTTCTTTAAACCTGCTAAGAATTCCTCTTGAGCCCACGTAAATTTCCATCATTTGCAGCATCTGTGCAAGGAGCTCCACAGTTTAGCTGAAAAGATCATTTTTGTAAACCAAATCCTTTTGTTTTCATTGAACCTTTCACCTACCAGTCTTCCCTGGTGTTTCACAGTTCTTCTGTTGGGAGAGATGGTGAGTTAGTGATTAATGTTCATACTGTATTCTGTAGAAAAATGCACCTATCCAGACCCGAGAGTGCACACATTAAATGCCTGTTTGCTAGGACAGATGTCAAAATCCTTGCAGGAGAAACACCGGAGCAGCTTCAGTGAAGTACTCTGGATTGTCTTTTCTGTATGACTGGGAGGAGAGATGGAATAACCTGTTCATATTGCAAATGGGTGCGGTGAATAGTTTCATGCTGTTAGATAGACCTCTGCAGTTTGTCCAGAGACAACCACGATGTCTCCTGCAGACAAGCAATGCAGAGAGAATTCACCATCTGCAAGATGTGCTATGTTAGGCAAGGTAGACACCACTGAAGGATTATTCTCATTTTGCTTCAAAGTCAGTTTTTTTTCTCTGATATTGGCTGTTTCATTAGCTAAACCTGTTTACTCATCTACCATACCAAAGAAGTGGCCTCTTCCCTCCTGTCTTCAACTAGAAGTGCTCTGGAAAGCTCAGGGTGGTTTTTTCCACAGGTACTGGGATGCTTTTTCAGCCCCTGATAAATCTCTTCTTAAAAATTTTCTACCCTCTGAACTCATGGTCTTGGCAGAGGCTTTCCCTTCCTCACTCCAATGTTCTTGCAACATGTTCTTGTTCCTCTCTCCTGATGTTTTTCAGCTATAAAGTATCAACCAGTGGAGCTTACAAGGTCTGGGAAATAAATCAGATTGTACCATTGTCACTGCGTGAATGTGATAAATTCATAATAAAGCAAATTCACGTCTATTCATAACGCCCGAGCCTTCCAGGATGCTTTATTTGGCCTGCTTGCCTGTTAAAACTTCTTGGCTCCTTCTATCTCATTTGTAATGTACCTTTTCCCTTCTTCTTTATAGCTTTGAATACAACTTTTCAGAGAGGGCTTCAATCCTGTGTTAAAAAGCTATTCTGACTTTAGCAAGAAACCTCACTATTTTAAACTTTGAATAGGAAGGAAGCTGTTTCTGGAGATTTAGCAAAATCTTTGGATATCTACTAGGATCCTACAGTGCATTCCTTGCACAATCTCTGCAGTTGTAGGTCAGATATTGAACTAGGCCAAGCCTATACAAACCTGAGTGAGTTTAATTGGACTCACTAGGGGTTTGCCTGGTAGTAGCCAAGATTGTTATCTTTTCTTTTTTAGAGAAAAAGTAAAGAAAAGCTGAATGTGTCATTTCCAAGAACTGTTGTTTTTAAGGTTTTAAGTTGGGCTTACAACCACCTTGTGCTGACAGTCAGAGCCAGACGGTGGCACTGGTGATCAGACAGAAATCCAGGCGTTTTTACAGTCCATCCCAGTTAGACAAGTTTTCACAGCCAAGAAGGAAATCAGACAATACAGCATCCAGTTAAAGCTCTCCATACAGCTGTGTATCAGACTCTAGACAATGGCAGCAGCTGCCTCAATCTTTCTAGAAGTCCTTCAATACTGTCAGCCATGTAACATTTCTTCTTTTGATGTATAAGGTAAAAACTGTCTTCATCTTGAAACTGGAAGGATAAGTAACCCCTAATGAGAAGAAGAAGATACAGTAATACTTGTAATCTGAATGTTTTACTGCCATTTGCTAAGGCAAGAATTAATTATAATCCCAGAGAGAGCTGTCCAATTTTCTTGCTGTAGCAAGCAACTGAGTCAGGAGGTAAGTCTGGTTTCCTGACCTGCAGCCAGTACTTATCTCTGAACAGTAGCTTTGGGCTTTTAAAGTTAAGGTTTGAAGTTTTGCCAAGATCCATTACATCCTCTTGTAAACTTTGTTGCAAAGCCTTTCCAGGGCGGAGGTAATTTTGGGGAATCTCCCGGAGTCAGGAGATTTTTCTGTATGTGGAAATGGCATCCATGTACTGTCCTGTGATGGAACTGCAGCAGGTCCTATGACTAGTGAAGAGCCACTGTGTGGCAGTGGCTACAGAAGGCAGAAAGAGCACAGAGTTCAAGTTCTTTTTTTTCCCTTCCCCTTGGCAGGAAGAAATATTTTATCAGCTGTGGTGGGAAATTTTGGATTGTCTATCAAAGTTTTTGCAGCTGCTTACAAGTTCGGTGACACATACTCCTACCTTGTGTGTCTGAACACAGAGGTGCAGAGCTAAGCACTCTGCAGAGCTCACTGCAGTGCTAACAGGTGACAATAACACTAGGACAGCAGAGGACCAGGAGCAAAATAACTGACCCAGAGTGACTCAATCTTTTGCAATACTTGCCCAAGGAGAAGTTATGATAATGCATCTTCAGTTTCAGAACAAAAAGAAGCAACTCGTCCAGTTATTTAATGGATAATTCAAGTTACAAAACTCAAAAGAATCACACCTCCTACATGGCTATCTTTCAGATCCTGCTTTGATGTTCATAATGTACAGAAATAACTGCATTTTCCTTATTATTGGTAGAGGACATTCTTGTTCCAATTTCCCAGGCCAATGCTATTTTCCTAATTACCTTTTTGTTTTAAAGGAAGAAGCTTTGCTTCCTTGTGAATCACAAGGTCTGGTCGCTAGGTTCTGCAGGGACACCTGTCCCCCTGCTTCTGTTCCTTAGTGACCCGAGTCAAGGTCACCGAAGTAAAAGTACAGACACTGAATTGCAGAGAGGGAGATGCAGTGTGGAGCTGTGTGAAACAGAAACAGGGTTTGTGGCATGGGGAAGGGGCCTGGGATGGGTGGGGGGAAGGTGGGCTGCAAAATACCTAGCAATACCCACTAGTCCTCAGTTCAGTCACAGAACCACAGAATGGTTTGGGTTGGAAAGGACCTTAACGACCATCTAGTTCCAACTCTCCTGCCATGGACAGGGACACCTTCCAGCAGACCAGGTTGCTCAAAGCCCCATCCAACCTGGCCTTGAACACTTCCGGGGATGGGGCATCCACAGCTTCTGCGGGCAACCTGTGCCAGTGCCTCCCACTCCCACAGCAGCGAATTTCTTCCTTGTATCTAATCTAAACCCACCCTCTTTCACTTTAAAACCATTCCCCCTTGTCTTAAAAAATGATGGGTGTGCTTGAGTTGTTGCAGGAAAACACCCTGAAATACGAAAACAACAACAACAACAAATCCTCAGAGTGAAAATACTGAAAGTCACTCAGAGTGAAAATACTGAAAGTCACTCCATTCTGAAGCTGAACGGGGAGGGAGCGTGGGCGTGGCATAAGGGAGCTGCGCCCCCTTCCTCCCTTTTAACACAGGCGGTGCCGACCGAGGCCGACGTGGTCAGACGGTTGTGGGTGAAATACGAAAACAACAACAACAACAAATCCTCAGAGTGAAAATACTGAAAGTCACTCAGAGTGAAAATACTGAAAGTCACTCCATTCTGAAGCTGAACGGGGAGGGAGCGTGGGCGTGGCATAAGGGAGCTGCGCCCCCTTCCTCCCTTTTAACACAGGCGGTGCCGACCGAGGCCGACGTGGTCAGACGGTTGTGGGTGGATTACAACCCTTTTTAGGCTCCTTGCGAGGCAAAAATAACCCTTATTAAAATCAAACCCCCTGAAAGAACGACAGGCCGGGAACAGCGCCTCAAGGCCGCTCCCCTCCCGCGCCC
>NW_008238132.1:6316367-6391096 GCF_000691975.1 Corvus brachyrhynchos | reverse complement strand
CTTGTCCTCCCCGTCGCGGTACGGCCCCTCGGAGCCGCTGTTCTTGCTTGTGGCAGGTCTCCCCGGCGTGGTTCCCTGTCCCTTCCTTTTCAGCGCCCCCTCCACTATCTTGCTTGGAAACCCCAGTGTTTCCATGTCCGCCGTCACCTTGCTCCTAGGAGAGGTCGGGCTGTGCCAGTTAAACTCTTCTTCCAGTTCGCACCTCGCCAACCTCTGCTCTTGGTTCCTGTGAATGCTATTCGAGGGTGCGGGCATGTTTTTGGCTGCAGCCCCGCTGGGCAGCGGTGACACGAAGGAGCTCGGGAGGCTGCGGCGTGTGACACGGTGTGTGACGCTCGCTGCCACTTTCTCCTCCTGCCACGTACTGGGGAAGGTCGCCGTGAGTGCCCCTCTCGAGTTACACGCAGCCTCCCGGAGCCGGCGGGTCACGGAGCGCTTCTCCCTTGGGGTCGTGCCAAGGAAAGGGCCTCCTGCTTGGAGGAGGAATCCTTTGGAGGCTACACAGGCCCTGTCGATTCGCTGGCTTGGAATGCTGTAGTAAAGCTCATGTGTCGTCTGCTTGTTTCCTTTATTTGAAGTGAAATGAAACCTTAAAAATCTAGCTTGTTAGAAACTTCCTAATACGGGCTAATTTTTACAGTGCTTGTGCCAATGGTACATACTAAAAAAATAAAAATAAATGCAAAAGCTTGTTTTGTATCTAAATTTCTTCTGTAATTTTTTTACTGTGAGTCTTTTGGTACTCATCTACGTTCATGGATTAGTTGAATTCAGTAGGAGTCCTGCTTTGTGTATGTATAAAATTAAGGTCCTGTTTGCATGTAGTGAAATACAAAAAATGCACCAAACATTTTTTGCTTTTGTTGTTGTTAATTTTTGTGTTACAGAATGCTTACAAAATTCCTTGAGGTTCTTTTTCTTACAGATGGTTTTTTAAAGTACTTAAATGCTAACTAAATACTCAAGGGATTTTTAACCCTGCCAGTCCTTGCCAGTGCTAGCAGTTTCACCAGCTCCTTCCCCCTGCCCAATAAAACCTCACAAAATTAAAGACCACACCTGATGCGAATGACTAATGTGGAAGTGTAGGATTAAGTGTTCAGGTGTTTGCACTGGTACACGAAAGTATACTTGTTTAATATGTAGACTCTTTTTTAACCTAAACAAAGAAGGCAGTTTTTCACAACAGTTACGTGCTTTTGTTTTCTTTTTTTGTTCTTTTTATTCTTTTCCTTCAGGTACTTGCTGGAAGTCCAGGAATACTCAATAATCATGGGTTTCAAGTGCATCAGCAGCAACAGAGGAGGCTATCGCTCCATGAATACCTGAGCATGGGACTGTTGAAGGAGGCTGGCATTTCTGTTCCACATGGAGTGGTTGCCAATACACCAGATGAAGCTTACAAAATAGCAAAAGAAATAGGTATAATATTAAAGAGAACATGTACAAATAGACATGGGATTGATACAAGGTGTAGCTATTTTTTCTGTCCTTCTTGGTAAGATGTTGCTTGGAGTTCTGAATATACCTTTTCTTTGAGAGAGCCTTCCCTGTGAAGCAGCCTTCTCTTCTTGTTAAGAAGGAATAGGTCAGGTATAAATTCTATTAGCTTAGACTAACACAGCTACTTAAACTTCCTTGAGATGAGTAATGGACTCTACTTTGTGCAAATCCTGGCTTTCTTTCTACTTTCAGCAAGGTTAGAGAAAATCTTGTGTGAAGAGCTTCAGTGGTGGTGACAAGATTGCATATAGAACAGAAGATGCAAGCCATACTTATCTTTAGTCTACAAAAGAAGAGTAAAATCCTATTCCTTTGTGAGTGTGCTTTTCTGGCAGAATGCAGCTACTTCATACAGGAGGGGAGAACTTTGATGGCTTGTAGTTACATTCTGGATTCGTGGCTTGTTGATGAAAAAGTATCTAATGTCATTTGCCTGTGCTTAAATACTTAATTTAGAATTGAGCTTTAATTTTGGACTTGACTTTACCTACTATGTGTCCTAGTAAAATCTTTTGGTTTAATTTGGATGTAATATGGAAGTCAGCTTTTATTGTGTCAGGCATTAGAAGGTGGGAGTTTTTTTGGTTGGTTGATTTGTTTGTTTGGAGGGTTTTCTTAGTTTAAAACTTGGAATTTTTTTTTCCTCCCTGGAAAAACACATTAGGCTTGTCACAGAGTTTTAGTGGAGGACATTGGTTGTCATATTCCTTTCTCTTATGCAAATGCTCAGATCTCTATTCACTTCCAAATGGACACATTTGTGGTGATTCCTGATGTTATAGGTTTTGTTGGATTAATTTCACTTTCATGTGTAGATTTAATGTGAGAAATGAGGTCTGAAAAAAAAGATAATTTTTCTTCTAGAGCAAGTTATGCTGTTTTGTAATGTAGAAAAGATTTGAAAAGCTGCTTTTCCTTCAGACATGATGTCCCAGAAATTCAGGTATTGTCTGCCTACCTTCTTTATCTTGTTTCCCTTAGAGAGTAAGTGATACAAAGTTATAATAATTTCATTAATACGAAAATAAGTTGCTAAAATACTTCTGAGAATGGTTTAAACTTCAGAACCTTGCTTTCTGTTAAGGGTGAGCTTATAGCATGATCAAAACTTCCCAAATCAGCATACCCCTTTGCTCTACTTTAATACTTGCACAGATATTGCTGGAGGAAAATGAGAGAACCTTTGTCTATGGCTCTTTAATCAACAGCCCAGAAACTCGTTGGTCAGGACTCCTTTGTTTTGTTCTTGTTCAGAAAGGGCTCCTACAGCAGTGTGGCTGCTGGTTTATAGCTCCGTGTCATACCTGTGACATCATAGGTGTGCCTCTTATCTGGAGTGTGGGAATCTGGGCAATTTCTTGGGAATCAGAAGAATGAAGTTGGGAAGCGTATGAGTTGGCATCCTTTAGTAAAGGAATTCAGGGCTTTTGGTTGTTAGCCAAGTACTTTGTTGGAGTCGATTTGTATTCAGTGCTATTGGCCTTCTTTGGTACTTGAGATGAGGAACGGAAAACTTCCCAAAAGGAGAACACACTGAAGGAGCTTGAGGTTTTGAGGCATTGCTCGAATATGTCCAGAACTCATTCTGAGTGGTGGCATACTATTCTTTGCTCCAGTGTTTTGGATTTCTTTGTTTTTTGTAGGCATTTACCTGCTAGTTTTCATTTAGTACTTAAAAAAAAAATCAACAAAACACAAACCAAACCAATCTACCAGAATGAAAAAATTCACTTTTTTTGGTCCACCTGCTCATTGTTTATTTTTGTTGTGTGGGAGTAGTTGCCAGTAGATATGAAATTATTTTTTGTTTCTTTATATATGCTAGACTGTTTTATCAGTAGTTTATATAGATCATTATGAAGACAGTTGGTAATACTCTTTGCTCTATTTCCCTAGTGCTGATCCACATGTTCCTGGTAAATTTACACAGAGCAGATTTCTGACTAAAGGTTAAGTTTGGCATGGGTTTTCTTCCTTTTTGCAAATACTTCACTTAGAAATGGGTAACTTTTTATCCCAATGTATAGCAAATGCAAACTTCTCATTAACAGAGATTATCATAGGTTAGCTGTGTCTGTAGCTAAATCAGTGTTACATGAGCATCTCACTTAAATTTTAAAGAAATGAGCTGAGTAAGTTCTGTTTCAAAGCTTTGATAAGAGACTGCAGCATGACTTGATTGCCTTCAAGTTTATGGTTTACTCGTAGCCATGTGTGCATTCCAGCTAGCACTGTGACCAGTTCTGATTGAGAAGCTGATATTTGTGTGTTATTAAGAATGTGACTAATGAACCTAAAGACTTTAGTGAGCAGATGCTTGATCAGTGTGATGGCAGACAGCTCAGCAGAATGCACTATTTGAAATGAAGAATGTTGTTTCTTAAGACACACTTCCGTGGGTGCTATGTATTGTTGTAATTCAAGTTTTGATTCTTCCTGATACCTTCCTCTGGTAACAATTGAGTGGAAGGCAGTGACATATTGTGTGCTTGTCTGGGTTTTTTTTATAGCATATATTCCTATTCATGATGATTTGAGAAGTAAGACTTTTTAAGACATTAATATTTTGAAACAGCTTTTGTGTTCTGGTGGTTTTGTTCGGTTTTCAGGTAGTGAATCCCACAGCTTTATGTGTGTGGTAGACTGTCAAATTTTAGTAAAATATAAAGCTGTATAAAATAGGAGGCGTTGAGAGATTGAATGCAAAATATTTCACCTTTCTTCATCAGAGTTCTTGAAAGGAGACTGAAAGCTCCTGAAATAGACTCTTTTTCTGTTGCAGTTTAAGAGCTCCATGTCTGTGTGGTGTATAAAGAATGTTGGTATGCTTTATACAGAATGACTCCAGTAATTGGTTTAGTTCTGTGATTAAAAGATGGGTTTTTTTCAGACCTTTTGGATTCTTTTCAATGTTACTAAAACCTTTTAAGTACTTTTCAGTGTTAATTATTTTCCCATCTGTTGCCTAAACATACAACTTGTATCTGTTAAAAAAACTTTAAAAAAGTAATGTGTAAACCTGGGTAGAGTTATAAATAGAATTTTTGATCTCAGGCTTGATTTAGTCAGAAATCAAAGTTTGGTACAATGTGTGCAATTATTTTCCTAGGTAAAGTGCTAGTTTTTTCTTTATTAGCTCTTCAAAAGAGATATTCCAGGTACTGTGGCGAAAAGCTGGGATGGTTTTCTCCTTAGTGTATGCTGCACCCTCCTTGGCTGTCTGATTTAAGTTTTTGGGGTTTTCTATTCTATGTGATAGTGAAAACTCATGTCTGTCATACTTTCTTTTCTAGTATTTTTTTGGTTGTTTTGCCATTGTCAGTTTCCTTGTTAGTCCTTTATCTGCCTATGTTACCTGATGTCTTTTAGGTTGTCTGAAACTCCAGACTTTTTATTCAAGTTGCTCTAGGACATAGATGGTGATCTAAGGTGGCAAACTTAAGCAGAAATCCCCCAGATGTTAAAAAAAATCATGTAATTATGGTCCTTCTTACCTGGTCAAAATCTCTAGATAACCAGCAGTAGTAGTTTAGAAACCAAGCATTTACTTACATTCTGGCAAATGTTATTTTTTTGGCATCTGAATCTTACATTTTGCTTCAGCCTTTGCTTTCTCCTATAGCACTTCACTCCTTTGAAGTTAAAATATCAAAACATATTGTTGAAGATAATTCACTAATTAAAATAAACCTGTATAACCAGCACATTCAAATTTTGACCTCTGTATTTTAATTGCTTGACTTAAGCCAAAACCAAACCTGTCCGGTGAGCTGATGACGAACTTGATGCAGTTGATTAATGTCAGGAAGTATTTGTGTAGAAAATATTTTGTAACAGCAAAACATCTTGTTCAGTCTGCTGACTGGTATGGTCCTTTCAGTGAAAGTGTGATGATTCCTGGCACATAATTATTTCAGTAGTTATACTTCCGATTTGCATGCAGTCAGTCTTCTAACACTCGAAAGTTTGAAATGCTGGAAAAAATATGATTTTGAAGTTGAAATTCCAATAACTATACTTAATAAAACGCAGACAGTGTACTCTGAAGAGATTCTCTGCTCTGTTGGCAGAATTAGGGTCAGCATATTATTTATGTTGATACTCCTGTTGCTAGTTACAAACCCATATTTTCCTAATGCCAGTAAATATATCTGTGTTGTTTAAGCTTAGTTTTTTTGTATCTGTGCAGCAAGAAAAAATTAGCATGTGTTATAAATGGGGAGTTACTTCTTCTGGTACAAGAACTTTGAAATACAGACTGAAGCAAAAGTTACAGGTCTCTGTCTCTCCCAGGATAAATTTGCAGTTGAATGGTAGATGAGAATTTGATTGACACTTGTGTTACTAACTTGTCACTGCCTTTTACTGTTGTCTGTCCTGTCAGAGTAGATTAGGCTTGCATAGTGATTCTGAAGGTGTCTGTAATACGTGGAAAGCAGTACCTCTGCTACAGTTAGTACTGGGCAGAGAAGTGGCAATTAATGTGATTTGACGAAAGTCAGAATGGAAACTTGTAAAGCAGAATGTTTTAATAAGGTCTCTCTGCTGTAATCATTGGACTTTCCACTTGCACAGAAACCTTCAGAGATACAATGGAACAATGACCCTTCTTGCCTCTTAATAAGCTTATTAGAAGATTGTATTTTACATGGATGTCTTTCTGCTTGCCTGCATGCATTGATCTTTCTCTCAGTTTGAAAGCTTAAGTTACAGAATCAGAAATTATTCCTTTCAAAAAATAAATATTAGTATTGATAGAAGTGAAGATCGTTTTGTTTACTGACTTTATAAGTCTTTCACTGTCTAGTTAATAAATCATTGTTGAAGGTGAAACCTGTAGTGTTAGTAATGTATAAGACTTTTGTTGTCCTGAACAGATTAATGATAAGTCAGTGTTCTGATTTCAGACACCTGTTCTCATTGGTATCTACTCTTAATTTTCTAAGCATTTCCTATTTTTTTTCTGGCTATTTTACTTATATGTGCTTTTAGGGCTGACTGCCATTAACGTGGAAATGTGATGCTTACCAAATGCTTGTTCTGAGACTCGTGCATTGGGCTGTAGGTTGCCTTGCCTACATTAGCTATACTGGTGTTCTAGTGCCCTGTGGTAAGGCTTTACAATTTGTTACTGCTGCTGAAAGCTGAAGTCCTGCTCGCTGAAGTTCCTGTGTGCCTGTCACATGGTGCACGAGTCTGCAGAAGCACTGTCTGTCTGCTGGACGAGCTTTTGCCTTCAGGGAATCACTGTTCTGATATGCTTCAAGGCATGATAGCACAAATGCTTCTACTGGCACAAGAAACAAGGCTGGAGTGAAAAGCTGAGGGCTGGAGGCAGGATGGGACTTCTCTGATGGCGTGTTTGCTGGCATAAACTCTGTGGATATCTGCTCTAGGGCAGAAACTGCTATTTTTCATTGAAACACAAGCCTAGCAGTATTTCAAAGCCATGTAAGCGAAAAACAAGGGCACAACTGTTGATACTGAGTAGAAAACTATGGTAGCTGCTAGTTTCCAAATTTTTTTCTTGGGTTGCTGTGTATCAGCAGTTCTTTGTTGTGTCAGATTGTGTGACAGTGCTGCTGGAACACTGCAGATGAGGTGTGTGACCAAACACTTCCTCTAGTTTTAGAGTCATTTTAAATAGGAGCTGTGGGAAAAAATGTTCATTGAACAATAAACTTCCTGCATGATGGGTTATGGTTTTCTTGGGATGTACTATCTTAAATTTGTTTCAGGTACCTCTGTGCAGCTTAATTGCTTGTAAGCGTAGCTGATCAAATGAGCCTTGAACTTGTTTATGCAATCAAGCAGCTAGTTTGCAGTGCTAGAGGAAAACAATTTATGGATCATTAGTAATCTGCTCATTTAATGACTCAGTTGTTGCATAAGGATTAGTCCAATGATGTTACAGCCAAAACTGATTGTGAAAAATTAAAAGATGTTTTTCTCTCACTGTTTTCCATGTCTGTATGTTGACAAAATATAATAATGCATAATAATAATAATAATATTTTTAAGAACTATCTTCTAGGATCAGGACAGTGGTGCATTTAGCCCACTACTCTGCCCAGGTACAAAAGAGCATACCATTTAGAGCAATTCTTAGCCTGCCTGTTTTCTGCAGTCAATTACTTCTCATTTCCCCTCAGCCTTAATATTTGTTGTCTTAAGACTATCAGAGAGAATACCTCTGCCCAGTTCCTTTTGACTCTTCTATGCTTCCTTCGTATCTCCTGGCAGGCTTCGTTATATTTTGTGTAAAGGAGGGTCTTTTTTTCCTGCACCTTTTTAAAACTGACTTCTTGGTAGATGGCTTTTGTTTTTGGCTGTTGCAGAGCAGAAACCAGAATGAATGGTGTACATGTAGTCATGTGTTCTTGCTCTGTCCATTACAGGTATGGCTGAAGACTGTAGTTGTGTTCTTGCTTTCGTCTCCTTTGATAGATTTAAGGATGTGCTAAGCTCATTTCTTGTAAGGGAATCTCTTAATTTCAGTGATCATCTTAGTGACCAATTTACTTTTTTGCTCAGAGCTAAATATGATGTACCAGCTGAGATCTTAACCAGACCTTTATCTGGGATCTCGTTTTGACTTGTTCAGATTCTGACGTTTGTTGCTAGGAGGAATAATTGCTACGAAGAAGGTGCCTGTGGGTGAACTTCCATGGCTTTTCTGAAAACTTCTCTGTAGTAGCAGTTTTTTATCTTCTGGACTTAGTGTAGGAAATGGAAAGCAAGCTTTGTACTTAAAGTAATTGCATAAAAGTTGTCTCATGTGACTTCTATAAAATATATTAACTTGATTGCCAGTAAATACAGTTCTCTTCAGGAACTGAATTAAATATTAGAGGCATAGACTGTAGTAAATCTACATATACTCGTGTGTTTATAACCTTCATGCTTCTTGTGCAAAAGAACTCTAAAATCATGTGTGAGTTCAGAGCTCTATTGTTAGGTAGACATTCAAAAAGTAAAATCAACAGATAGCTAATAAGGAGGAGTAACTTGAGTCTTCTGCTTACAGCCACCCTAGCTTGTGATACTGTTGGAGTTTAGTTTCACCTGTCCAGGCAGGACATAAGTCAAAATAGGAACCAACGCAATTTTTGTGTCTGTCATAACCTTCCTCGGTATGTGTAGTGGCTAGTTTTGCTTGAGTACTGTAATTTTTCTTAGGCATTTCCATGGTTCCCTTTTAACATCCAAGGAAACGGCAAGTTCTTTTTTTGCTTGGAAAGATCAGTGGCTCAGCTGATGGTGGCATGAGAAAAGATGGGATGTGCTGAACAAATGCAAATGGGGCAGTTGTTAACATCTTGCAGTCTTAGCTGCTGTCTGTACTCTGTGTAAGTGAACGTGAATAATTAACTCAGGAGTTGGTTTTTTTCCATTATTGCCCTAAATGACTTGATAAACTTTCTCTTTGCTTTTTTGTCTTTCAGTGACAGTTCAGAATATCCCAGTTAATTTTTGTTATAGTCTCACCTTTACTTTTTAAAACCAAATGCCCAGTTTCCCCTACTTAGAAGAATATTTTATAAAGGATTTTTAAACAGTTAAAGCCAACTAAAGGGCTTATTTTGTCTACTCTGGGAAGAATAGTGGGTTTGTTTAGGCCTCTGGCTTCTGCAAAGCGCTCAAGCTTATGCATTAGTGCTCTGCTGGATGGAAGCCAGAGTGGACCTGGCAAGCTGACTTGGGTAAGTTTTGTGGTTATATATATATCATTGCTGGGAAGGTAGTGGTTACAGGTACAGGGTATTTGCAGTTGATGGAGGAAAACCTTGCATTATGTGGTATGTCAGATACTCAGTTTCATCATGTTAATAATCTGTGAGGTGCTAACTATTTCTTCCTGGCTTTATCATCTGTGACTCCAACATGTATTAAAGATGTATCAGAACACCAGCGTTTTTGGATACTAACTCACCAAGGTTTGTTCACAGAACAGCCTAAAGCTGCAATTTGTGGATTATTTAAGATTTTTGGATAATCTATGTGAATGACAATATAGTCTTTGATTCATATGTTTGTGTTTTGAATGGTGGGCATGGAGAAGGGGGGATAAAATTAAAGGAGCCTTTGTTACTCTACCTGAAGCAATTTGTTTTAATAGTCACAGATGACAAATTTTTGGGTTTTCTTTTGTTCTAGGTTCAAAGGATCTTGTGGTAAAAGCACAGGTTTTAGCTGGTGGTAGAGGGAAAGGAACATTTGAAGGTGGCCTCAAAGGAGGAGTGAAAATAGTTTTTTCGTAAGTTCTTTCTAAATTATCCAACCAAGTGGAAAAAGTTCAACGTTTCACGTTATGGATTGAACCTATTGCTTTCTTTAAAACCAGTGTTTTAATTATTAGCATTAAAAATAACAAAAATTAGATAAGACTTTTTTAATGCTACTTCTGTTTTTACAGCAGTTTCTTTGTCACATTCTGAGCTTCTTTTATTCTAGTCCAGAAGAAGCAAAAGCTGTCTCCTCCCAAATGATTGGAAAGAAGTTGTTTACCAAGCAGACAGGAGAGAAGGGCAGAATATGCAATCAAGTATTTATCTGTGAGCGCAGATATCCCAGGAGAGAATACTATTTTGCAATAACAATGGAAAGGTCTTTTCAAGTGAGTAATATTAGAAATAGAAGTAAGCTAATTAACTTGTAACAACTGAATTTAAAAGCAATCAACAAAACTGTTCACTGTATTGTTCACTTGCTTTAGAAAATCTGAAGTACACAAGCGAAATTTTGTTTTCTAGTATATCTGACTATATGATTGCCTCTGTTTTAAAATGTGTTAAAGATGTAATGCTACAATTTACATTTACAGAATAATAAATGAGTATTGGTAGCCCCAACTGAAACCCAGAGTCACATGGCCAAAGGGGAGATGGGTAGAATAAGGGGGTAATTTTCATTTTGGTTTTAATTTGCATTTGCCTACCAGATTATAAAACTTAGTTTAAAAACACAGCTATATGTGTGCATGTACATGTACACCCTATTTTTGAGTGTCAGAAACAAGACAAGTAAGTGTTGTAGAAGAGCAAATGGTCATGCATAAATCCAACATCCTTTTTCTCCAGTGTGAGAAGGTTCTGAGAAGTGCACTGGTGTGTCCCTCGATTTTGAGAGTGCTAGTAGCTTTCTTATGCTAATGCTCTTCAGGAATGGGTGAGAAGATTTGGGCCTAGAGGTCTGTCTTCAGGGCTTTCAGGAAAATGAAAGCCAGTCTTTTCTGCATGTATGGGCTGTATGGGTGGGTATGTAGTATTTTAGGCTACAATTCAAACGTGGTTACTGAAATGTGTCAGTGTTTTTCTGACAGACAAGTGTTCTATTTGGAGCATAGAACATGAATTGCTAAATAACTGTAATGAAGCCAGGGTACAACGGTTCTTGGAACTTCATTTTCTGAAGCTCAGAAAAAGTGGGTCTGGTCTGTTCAGGTGCTTAGGAGTTTGCAGAGGCACTGGTTTTGGTAATGAGAGGAGTATATCTGGCATGATGTGAAATAAACATGAAATAATTTTCTATGGAGGAGTGAGAAAACTAGTCTTACTGTTATTTCTTTTTTGGTAGCAGTATTAGGAATTAAATATTGTATTTGTTCCTTTTTCCTCCTCTGTAGTGTTCTTTTTGATAGGAAAGTAGCAGCTGTATTGAATTATGTGACTTGGGCACCTCCACTGTGATGTGTGCTGGAATAGAGCAGGGAAGATTCAAGTGTTATCGTACATACCACAAGGTGGCATTAAAATGCTGTGAATGAATGGATTTTAGACTTAAAATTCTGTAAGCAATAAGCAAGGATGCTTATGGAAATAAAATTGACTGTAACTGATTTAAGCAAATTAGATAAAGAAGGGAAACGTTTTCATGACTTGTTCCTGCTGTTGTATAAAAGATAAATCTTATTAGCATGTATTGAGCATACTGTGTGGGTTGTTGCCTTTTGATAGGGATGTGCATTGTTTTTACTGCTGTAAGTCATTTTTTTAGATGTGCTTGTAATTATTATAACTTGTATAGGACGCTTAGGATGAGGAAGTGCCTTTCAAAAGAAGGAAGTGTGAAGGTTGAATAGCACAGAGTGTTTATTCCTGATGTTGCAAACCTCTTCCTTTAAGGAGAGGAAAAATGATTAAAATAGTCAGCTGAAACTGGAACTTTATTGCTTGGATATTATTCACCAACAGGGGTTTGTGTTTTAAGCAAAACTGTTCACTTTGATCAGTTCTATGGAACAATGAGTTATTTTATGATCAGTTTGTAGCTTACTGACAGTTCAAGATAAGATTATCCGAAAATATTCATTGGGTCATACCTTGCTATTAGATGCAAGATAATTTGCTGGGTATATATTTCCATTTGGGAGGATGATAATGGGAGGGAGGTGGTGTGGTTATTAAGCATGTTCTCTGAACCAGGGTCACATTTTCTATAATTAACTGTCAACAGTTATAAGACTGTTTAATCCTCAAGAGTTCTGCTGATAGGAGATGCTGCCTTAGTATACCCATGGGTCATAATCCATGCATGGGTGGTGATAAGGGAAGGTTGCTTGAAGGGATCCAAGTATGTCTTTACTGTGAACTGGAGGAGAGATTTTTAGGTTCCATGGTAGTGAGTCCTTGATGTTTTTGTTGAGATTTAGATAGCTTTTTTAAAAATAAACTCAGCTGCAAATGCTATCAATTCTGGTTTCTTAATTTCTTTTATTAAGGAATAATTGAGTGCTGTTTTGTTTTGCTATGACTTACTTTGAGTGAAGGCTTTAGTTACTGAATGTTGTGATCATACTGAACAGGTATGGTTTGCAGTAATTTATCACTAAGTTCTGCAGACCTCCATTCATCCTTGGAGTTGGGGCATGGCAGAATGAATAAATGAGTGCCTGAAATTTGATCTTTGTGTAGGGGTGAGTGAAGAAGGTGGGGGTGAGAATGTGATTTTTTCTCTAGTGATACCTAAAAGATAAAATGTGTGTGATTATGAAGTTGAATCTTTTATCAAAATCTAAAACTAGTATATCTGTGTTAATTGCTCTGCTTTTACTTTACGAAGGAAATTTTTCCTTGTTAAAAGAAAGTGGACCTAACACACACCTTGGCATTTGGAAAGTATTAGTAAAAGGTTTTATGTGGATGTATTGAGTAGATAGTAACATTCTCTTCAGAGCATACAAGAAAAATGTCCAAGTTAAAAATTTTTCAACAAAAAAGGTTTTATTGCTGTGAGGTATCTTAGGGGAAGAATTAAGTTTCAATTGTGTGGTATAAAATTACTTAAGCTTCTTTTCTTTCCTCTTTGTTCTAGGGTCCTGTGCTGATAGGCAGTTCTCAGGGTGGTGTTAATATTGAAGATGTTGCTGCAGAGAATCCTGAGGCGATAATTAAGGAACCCATCGATATAGTAGAAGGCATAAAAAAGGAGCAAGCTGTTAGGGTAATTGTTAATGTGGGAAAGTACACATTACTAAGCATGGGAGGATTGCTTCTAATTTTTGTAAGGAGTGTGTGCATGCAACCTGCGGAGTTGTCTTAAACCCTTGTTTGAAACAGATTTGAAGTAGATATTTAAGTATTTTCAGGTAAATCAATGTAAATCCAACTACATGGCAGTGCTTTATCTAGCTTTTATACAGCTATGTAAAGGCATATCATAATAAGTTTTTATTAGTTCTTTTTTAGGATAAGGCAGTGTTCTGTATTGAAAACAATCTGTTCAAACCTAAGAGTGAGTTTAGTTTTTTCCTGGTGGTGGACAGTACAGGTTCTATATCTACAAATTCAATTGAAACTGAAATAAAAGCTAAACTGAGACACCTCTAACATGAATTAACCAATAACCATTCTTTTACTTTCAGCTTGCCCAGAAAATGGGATTTCCTCCTAATCTGGTGGATGAAGCAGCTGAAAATATGATCAAATTATATAATCTCTTTCTGAAATATGATGCTACCATGATAGAAATAAATCCTATGGTGGAAGATGCATCAGGAGTTGGTAATGTTTCTTAGTCATACTGTTGATGTAACACCTTGATGTTTTTGTAAATCTTGGTTGCTTCACGCTGCTAAAACTTCAGCTGTATACAGCAAGAGGAGTTAGCATTAACATGGGATGTTGAAAAGCATTAATAAAGCAGATAAATTTGAGAATCTAAATATAGTAGAAATCTGCTCTTAATTGCTCAGTATGATCTTAAGTGACTTCCTTTTTTAATTTAAATTTATTTTTTAAAAAAGAGCACATCTACCCACAATAAGGCATTCAAAACTCATGAATTGAAACTTGAGCCGACCAAAATTGATACTGTAAAGGTAACCAGAATAGTAGCGCCTTCTAGAAATCTCCTGCCTTTGTGACTCAAGCATTAGAATAACTGATGGAATGTGATGTATTGAAAGACTGTAGGGGTTTAAGTAATATCGTGATGTTTATCAGGTTTTTAGCATATCCAATTGCAGAATAGTTCAATTTATGTTCAATTTAATGTTCAGTCACAGCCAATTCCCCTCTACAAAAAATAAGGCTGTAGAGAGTATTTGTAATTGAACTCAGATACAACAGTTTGAAATTTAAGTATGAATGTAGCTCTTTCATCAAAGTGTATAATTACTCTTACTGGGGTGGTTTTTTTGTGTGGTTTTTTTTTTTTTTTTTTTAATAGTGCTTTAATGATCAGTGTAGAGCAGTCTCTCCCATCTGTTTCTTGTGCCTTGTCATTTTTATATCATTTTCACTGAGGGATAGAAATGAAGTGATACATTTGTACAGACAGATATTAGTTCTGATGTAAAGAATACTGTAGATTTTCCGCTTGTTAAATCTACGTAAATTTATTTTAGTGTTTTTTCCTGACACTTTTTCTTCCAACTCAGAGACTTCTTCATTGTGTTTCTGTGTGCTTACATTCATGCACACACATTATATATATTTGTTCTAAAAGCAAAAACTAAGATGGATTAAAAAACCTCAAACCAGAGACCTTCTGTAGGGATTAATTTTATGCTAATTACTTGTGGTGGTGCATTCCCCCCATCCCTGCTCTTTTCTAGGCTGCAGTGTAATCTGAGAAAGCATAATTTGCCCAGATTTATCTAACAGCTTGTTCTAAGCTTTTTTGGGTTTAGAGTGTCTCAAGAAATAGTTATCTTCCCTTTTTGTGCATAACTGATTATATGGGGAAACTGGAGAGAATCTTGTATTTATTGGCAGTGCTAAATGTGTCTTTTAGCAAACCTTTGTGTTTGGACTGCATGACCTAGCTGCCAAGTTTGACTTAACATACTTGAACACATTCATGAAGCAGTTGAGTTGTTACTCTAATATTAAATGATGGGGTTTTTTCCCTTTCAGTGATGTGTATGGATGCAAAGATAAACTTTGACAGCAATTCTGCCTATCGTCAGAAGAAGATCTTTGATATGCAGGACTGGACACAGGAAGACCAAAGAGACAAGGATGCTGCAAAAGCAGATCTCAACTATATAGGATTGGATGGAAACATAGGCTGCTTAGGTATGTACTATTTAATGAATTTTAAATGACCTAATGGATTTATAAACTGAATTCCTAAATGCTATCTTTATTCTCATGTAGTCAATGGTGCTGGTTTAGCTATGGCCACAATGGATATAATTAAACTTCACGGCGGAACTCCAGCAAACTTCCTTGATGTTGGTGGTGGTGCTACAGTGCAGCAAGTGACAGAAGCCTTTAAGCTTATTACCTCTGATAAAAAGGTGAGGGAAGAGTTGGCGTATCAAGGTCCTATGCAGTGGTAAAACAGGCTATGATGTGGAAGACAATGCTTAGTGCATGTTCTCCAGAAAACATGTTTTTATAAGCACAGAACTAGAGAGAAAGAAGATGAAAATCTTGGCTTAATCCTGGTGCAGATGAAGGAGGCCTGAAAATCTATTGAATTTTTTTACCTTTTTAAAAAACAGGTTCTTTGGCTGTGTACTGAGTGGACAGTTTTGTGTGTTCTGGTTGAAGTTACAGCTGTATTTGAATCTTTACAGAAATCTTGGAGTCAAACTCATACTGTTTGCTCTTTAAAGAGAAAGCAGTATTCAGATGGTTTTCCACTTTTTTTTTCTTTTGGACCAGTTTTGCTGCTGGGTCTGTGTTTTGCAGAGTTGTAGAGATGAATATTTGCTGTGCTGTACACAAACAAGTTTCTAAGGTACTGATTATATGTAATGTAAGATAAAATAACTTTGTAATGGGCTTGGAAAGGCTTTAATGTTTATCCTACTAAAAGTTTATCAGAAATGCTTGAATATTATTAAAATAATAAATTGGTTGAAACTTAGAGGAACAGCTTTTCCACAAAAATAGTATGGTGGTCTACGCAGAGATGCTTATCTCAGTGGGAACTTGGCAGTTTGGGGCTTTTTAAAAATAAAATTATTTAAAAAGGTGTAAATGTGGGAATGACTTGCGAGACCTGCTAACGGTATGCTACTTTTGCACCAGAATTTTGTGTGCCACTTGCTCATCTTTGGAAAGGGCCAGAAACAAATAGTGAGTGATGTTCCAGAGGAGCTTAGTCTCTTTCTCATTGGAAAGACTTATTATCCAGTGCAGGATCTTTAACACCCTCCAAGAGTGTTATAGAATCATTTAATCATTTAGATTGGAAAAGACCTTTAAAATTGAGTCTAACCGTAAGTCAGACATTGCCCAGTCCTGCACTAAACCATGTCTCTGAGCACCACGTCCACAAGTCTTAAATACCTTCAGGGTTGGTGACTCAACCACCTCTTGAGCAGCCTGTGCCAGTGATTAACATCCCTTTTGGGGAAGAAATTTTTCCCAGTATCCAATCTAAAACTCCCCTGGTGCAACTTGAAGCCATTCCTTCTTGTCTTACTGCTTGTTACTTGGGAGGAGAGACAACCCCACCTTGCTGCATCCTTTCAGGCAGCTGTAGAGAGTGAAAAGGACCCCCCGAGCCTCCTTTTCTCCCAGCTCCATCAGCCGCTCCTCGTAAGACTTATTCTTTCTTCACATTTTTCCAGCAAATTGAGGGAACAGTGAGGGACACAGTCACAGAGCACCTGAATTACAGAGAGAAGAAACAAGGTAGAATCTGAGGGTTGCTGATCTGGGATGAGTTTTTACAGTGCAAATTCTCTGCTGATGCATGGACAGAGGGTGTCCAAACAGGCTTCTTAATACAACTTTTCCTTTCTGCCTTCTTTCAGTTGCTCACTATTTTATGAAAAAACTGCTATAGCTGGGATTCCTGGTGCTGAAAGTCACAGAGCAGTGCAGCCTGCTAGTGCCATGGACTGCACTCAGGGTTTGGTTCAGGGGCTGTTTGGAACAGCCTTCTGGGGAGCCAGCCTAAGTTGCCCATTGGTAGCAGGAGCAAGAACAATGTCACACAGATGAGCTAGTCTAATTGGAAGATAACCAAGTTACTGTTTATGAACCAGTTGCACAGGAATGTTTTGTTGAGTTTATTTTGTCATCTAAGGCTGCCTACTCATTTTGGTTCCTGCTTTGTTTCATCTTTCACCTCTGACCGTGGTTCTTTTTACCCTTCCTTTCTACCACTTGAGTTCTCTTAACTGGTGACTTAATCCTCCTGAATAAAATGTATTTCAGATAGCGTATCTCTAAGGTTGCTGGCTTTTAAGTAAGCTGTGTAAACAGGGCCTTGTGTATGAGTTTTTAAAATTTCTTGTGTCTTTTAGTTTCTTCAGTATGTGGAGTTACTGGTTACAGTTACTCTGCTGGAGTACTGTTAGACATGGAAAGATAAATAGTTGACAGTTTCCTGAAGTAACTGCTCTGCTGTATGTGACTCTATAGAACTGTACTTTGGTTGCTGATGTTCTATAGAACAGAAATGTTCTGTCTTTTGCAGAGTCCTTTAATGCACTTAAAGAGCTTGAATTATCCTTAGGCTGAAGGCTGTGTGCTGCTTTCATCTGATGTGTCTCTGGCCATTTTTAATGTGAATATTGTCGTTGATTCTGTAGGTACTGGCTATTCTGGTAAATATTTTTGGTGGCATTATGAGATGTGATGTTATAGCACAAGGCATCGTTATGGCAGTAAAGGATTTGGAGCTAAAAATCCCTATTGTGGTACGGTTGCAAGGTGAGTGTGCTTCATATATATTTGAATATATTTCTACCTAATTGACAGGTGTTACTGAGCTTCTCTATTGTGTAGCAAGTTACCTGTGAGTTGAAGTCAATGGAGAAATAAAGCAAACCTTGAATTTAGATGGTGAGGATCGGCAAGTTAATAAAAAGAGACTTCTGCTTTTTAACTACTAATGTTGTTTTCTAGATTTATTCACTAACTTTTGGAACAGGCTTCCTAGAAATATGAGACTAGTAGGTAGCAGTAGTAGTAGTACTCTCCTGTTCAATAAGAGTGGCATTTTATCTGTTTCTTAAGGTACACGAGTTGATGATGCCAAAGCTTTAATAACAGCTAGTGGCCTTAAAATCCTTGCATGTGATGACTTGGATGAAGCTGCAAAAATGGTAAGAATGTATAAGAATAAGCTGTAAAAAATGGTAAGCCGGTTATGAATATTCTGTTCAGAACATAGCATCTGTTGCAGAGTATTGAAAAGTCAGAACTCCACTCAATCAATAAAGGTAGCTTAGGATAAATCCCAGTGCCCGTTGCTACCAGTGCCTGAAGCAAGTATTTTATAAGTTAGTAAGTACATAGTTTGTCAGGGGAACAGCTATGCAGTCAGAAGTTATTAAACCCCACAAACCAAAACCAGATCAATGATCAGGTCTTAGCTATTCCACTTGGTAGGAGAATGGCTAAGAGCTTAGCTTTATTAATTGGGAGAAAATACTTAAGTTGAGGTGGCTGAAAAATGCAATGTAACACTTCCTTTTATTGACCACTATTTCGGTGTGCATGATTAAAACTATAGGTGATCATCATGTTGCCTTCTAAGATAATTAGCTATTCAGATGTTCAGATACGCTGGTTTTTGTGTGTGTGTGTTGCTTTGGTTTGTTTGTGGAAAAGAAAGTTGTTCAAGAAATGTATAGCAAGAAATTAGAAGATATCTGGTGGGTTTTGTGTCATGGGGAAACTTAGGAATTTTTTTCCCCAAAGAACCACTTAGTCAGTTATAACATTTCATTCTAAGCAGGAAGTAATTCAGAGAGATTTAGAGTTGTTATGCAGGAGAAGATGAGGCTCCTTAAGGTATCAAAATAAGAACCAGAAATGCTTGCAACAAAAACTCAGAGGAGAAATAGCTTCTAGATATATAGAATCTCCTGCGAGTGGCCACCTCAACACCTCCCAAAATAACAAGGGGGCACATAAAATTTAAAACTTTTAGTATTTTGTCAAGATACTTCATTATAAATGAGAAGCAACCTTTTTAACTCTGAGATGTTTTCTAGAAGACTTGATTATCTTTCATTTAAAAGTGATTAAGAAGTACTGAGCTAGATAGTAATCCTACCCCTAGCCCCCTCTAATATCTTACTGATGGTTGCCTGCTGTCACTTTGTTTAAAAAGGTTGATCCAGCTCAGTCAAGTTAGGATTGTTTTGAAATGAAGTTTTTATTTTCTGTTTTTCAGGTGGTGAAGCTGTCTGAAATAGTAAGCTTAGCAAAACAAGCTCAGGTGGATGTTAAATTTCAGTTGCCAATTTGATCTGGGAAATGTCATGCCAGTGTCTAACATGTTCTCTGAAATACTGTGTTCTGTGGGAAATTTTAAATTTTTCTTTTGTGTGGAGGTTTTGATTGACAGGCGCACAAACTGAAGCATCTGGTCTTTGATGTTAACATTCAGAATGGTCAGAATTCTTGTAAAAGTGTGTATTGCTGATATTTAGTCTTTCTTAGTTGTTACTCTCAAGCCTCCAGCTTCTGCTGCAGAATGTCACTTGCAATATACTTCTGCGTTGTCCAAAGTAAAGCTTCTGGTTGAAAAATAATTATTCTGAATAAATTTTGAAGTTACTTTGCTTGTAAATTTGTATTAGCCTTGTTTAGAAGTAAATATGGCTGGATTATCTAGTTGTCCATGTGGAGAAATGTATTGAAACGGTATTTTATATTGGAGACATTTGTACTTAGCAGTATAATGGGCATGAGCAAACCAATCACTATTTATGAACTTACATTTGAACTTGATCAGAAATATTTTTAGAAGTCCTTCATTGAAGTGGCTGGTAACTCTTCTGGACAACGTGTTAAATCACTACAAAATATACTGTAGCACTTAGATTTTCACAATTTCTGGTCCTCACAAAAAGGCATTGTGTAGTTTTATATACAAACAAGCATTTACTAAGCTTCAAGGAGACAGGATAAATAGAGAATTAAAATGTCTATTGTACATCGCTAATAAAATTGTACATTAGTAAAATATCTCCCAAAACTTTTAGTGTCTTTCTTTTATGTGTTACCATTTTGATAAATTGCATATAGTCAGGGATTAAGCCATAATTTAAGACAGCAAACTAAAGCCTTTTTAGGAGTAAAGTTATAGTGTCACATATATTAATTTTTTTCCTCCCTGAAATGCACTGTGTGGATGAAACCACATGAACTCTTGTTGAAAAGCTTGGACAGATATCATGCATATAACATCTTGCTAAAATGTAACTCATCTCTGCACAAATAAATACGCGGGAAATTGTTGCTTCTTGGGGGAATACTGCTTCTACTAACAAATAACCTTTTGTTTGTCACCTTACTTGATTTTCACATTACATTGGACTCGGAACTTGGATGAAGATCCATTTACCATTTAGTTTCCAAATGAGCGCTCATTTTTTGGTTTTGTTTTGTAGGCTTTTTTGTTTAAAATGTTATTTTCTTGGCTAATGATAGTGTAGTTTTATCTGGAAATAATGAAGCCACCTTTGTGGATTTCAGAATGGGAAATCATATAGTTATGATCTACGGACTTAAAAGGATTATATGAAAGGTGGGAAGTCAATGTACGTGGTTATGAAGAAGTGGGGTATTAAATGAAAAAACTTCAGACTAGCATGGTGTATTTCAGTAGTTTTTTTGGCGGTAATAAAGAAAATCAGCAGAAATAAAACTCTCTCCAAATTTAAACAGGATTATTTTTGAGCCTAGTTGTTCTCTCACAGCTTAATACTATGTGCTGTTGATCCAGCATGCTAAATTGTGCTTGTGGGTATGCTTGGAATTGCTTTTATTCTGTAGCCTTGAATTGAATTGCAGAGATAACTAGTTTGAATACATCTGTTAAGCATTGAATAATTTAGAGAATATAATTAATTTTTAGTGTGTGGGTTTGCTTTTAGCTGTCTTTATTTACTTTGAAGTCTTTGTAAACTGCTAATGTTAAATGGAAATGGTCTTTTCACACAAATCTGTAGTGGAATGGAGGCAAAACTAGATCCTGCTGTTGATCCAGAATTTGCTTGTACCCTGTTTGAATTGTTAAATGTAACTGAGTAGGGGAGAGGGAGCCAAGGCAAAGTCATGTCCATCTTTGAGAGGAATGTAAAATACTGACATTCTCAGTAATGTCTTTACAAGTAGCAGACTTGTCAAAGCAGTGTTTTGCAATTAGGGTATTCCTAAAGCCCATAGTATTCTTTTAACTGTGGGGAATAGGTGTGGAATGAATGTGGGATATTTGTAATCCAAATACTTCCTAGCTGGAAAAAGTGGCATTTCCCTTTGGAATTGGAAGCAAAGGGCTGCGGATGGTGGCACAGACAGGATGGGAGACATGGGAAGAGTGTGACCAATAATACGAAGGACTGTGACCAGGACAGTGTATATGGTATATATAGGTGCCAGGCATGGCCCTTTCCAGTGATGGGTCTGGAGACATTATTTCTTGTTATTTCACATGGTGAACAAACAGAATTAGTGATTGACTGATTTGTGGTAAGTATCTTGAAACTAAGTAGGCATATGGAGATTGCATAATTAAGGTACAAGAGTGCTATGAGACCTTTTAATTGTGTATATATTTTAAACATTTTTAAGACTGTTTTGCCTAAATCAAAGCATGTTGCAACCAATGAGTGTTAATTCATTTGGTGTGTAGTTGGTAATTTAAAGGCCCAAAGCTGATATATCTGAATCTATTTAAAGCCTTATAGACAACCTCCTTACCCATACTGTATTGCAATGTTAATAATCAAAAGGTGTGTAGGAAAGGAGACTTGCTAAAATTAGTCTATACAGCCAGAAGCAAAATTCCTAACAATGTAATCAAAACATCAAAAATGTGTAAACAACTTACAGATGAGAGCTTCAGAGGAGCAGGAATTTTAATGACAGTAGGTCATATTAGATGACTTGCTGTCTTTTGGTGCAGTTGGTACCAGTGCAGAGTTTTGTAACTGTTTTTGAAATACCATGAAAGCAAATGTCTTTTTGTAAGAGTAGTGTAACCACTACCAATCTTGAAATTCAGAAATTAGCTGGTCTCGTGTTCTGCAGCAACTCCCAAGTGTTGGACTCAGGGCACTTTGTGGCCAATGTGCTTGAAGACAGTTCTGGTACAAGTTAAGGGTCAAACCTACTTCCTAAATATTTAAGTGTTAAATGACTTCCTAAAATACTAAGTATATATTTTTTTAATGTGTTGTCTACTCCACCAATTTCTGTTTAATGTATTAATCCACTTTCTACTGTGATACTTTGGTGAAATAGTTGACCTTCATGGAAAAACAGTAGGATTTTAGGTAGTGGTAGTATAGATACTGTTAGGGGATGTAGTAAAATTTGGTTAAAACAGTTCTTATGCTAGATTCCAACGTTGAACAGTTGGGAAGAAAAATACAAAAAATGAAGCTCTGGAGGAGTTGGGAATAAAGCTGTGATTCAAACTACTAACGAGTCTAATGCATTTAATGTGGGGGAAGGCCTGTTTATTAACACTGTGAAAAAAACTCCCTGCAGCAAGGAGGAAGACTCCGATTTCAGGGAAGTGAAATTGCTAGACTTCAAGTAGCTAGCTGGCTTCTTACCATGTGCAGATAAAAAAGTAGCTCTGGATTTAATGGAGGCTTAATTGCAAGCTAGGAGTATACTATTGAAAACTACTTAAATTCAAATGTCAAGCTGATACAAACAAAGGAGAAGGTCAGTGTAGGACGTGCATGAAGCAACTGCTCACCTTTGAGGTGTGTGGGGGCTGCAGGCAGAAGGCAGTGAATTGCTGCTATTTTGGAGTGAGGAACCTGTGCTTCAGTGTACTAAGGTTTGCTTCTAAATCCTGATTTCAGTCTGCCTGATTAACCTCTTTGCCTGCCAGAGGCTGTCGCTGCAGGTGGTGTCTTCAGTATCAGCTGTATCCCAATCAAGGGAAGCTGCAGCGTAAGAAAACGTCTGTACTGGCTGGTGTTTTGAGAAAGATGTGTCAGACGGTTTTCATCTTGTGAGGGCAGATAGGGAAGAGAAAAAGGTGCAGCTCAACCTGCCTAGTGAACAGAGGCTGGGGCCAAGGGGGAGGAGGAGACATCAGCTGTCTCTTCTTCCCAGCAAGTTGCATGGCAGTTGAAGTGCTGAACACCTGAGAAAGGAAGAGTTCATCACTAGATTTAGTTTGAAGCCTGGCTGTTCCAGCCTGTCTGGATAGACATTAGCAGCCTTGGTGCATACTGACTGCAAAACTTAGTATGAGCTGTAGTTATCACTGAAATTCAGTTCCTGCTGTTCTGTATGACAGGGACTGACCTCAAGGTCAGTGAAACACTGACGTAGTAGGGGATGGCTCAGAAAGGTGTGAGATCTAGATAAGTAACAATGATGCCTCACAAATACTCAGTTCAGCGGTGATTTGGGGTTTGGAGTATGTTAGTCAGAGGTTGACACAAATGAGGCAAAACCCACTCAAAACTGGCAGTGGCTGCACCCTGCAGTTTCTGTTCTGCAGGTGAGCTTTAGCACATCAGGCACATTTATTTTTGTTTCAGGTAAAGAGCTGAGACACCCTGCAAACCAAATTACATTTTTAAAAGACAATTGGGATCATTAGTTTTCTAAGATATGGTATGTCGTAATGAAACAAGTCTTAAAATGTAGTGAAAGATTTTCTTCAAGTATGTGTTAAAGTGCAAGAACCTAATGAAGGGCCTATACACATATTTGTATTGCTTGGTTTGTGACTTTTTTCCTCTCTTCTGTTTACAGCAGAGCAACTTACTTTCATGAGCAGGAAATGCTGAGGCAATTGTGTTTTTTCCCATGAGGAACAGGGAACAGAGGAATAAAGTTGCTCAATTGTGGTGGCTGATATGAGGCCAGTAAAAATTTTTACTCACAAAAATAAAACCTAAAGGACAGAACTTACTGAGAATTGATTTTTGACAAAGGGTTTTTTGGTTTATTTGTTTCTACCTGACTCCAAATTTCATGTGGTAAAATACAAGAAACTTTACAGGTGTCTAACAGACAGAGCAAGTGTGCAAGCAATAGATACACAGCAATGGGGATAGTTTTTCCCTGATAAAGAGTTGTGGTCTTGTAGGGCAGGTTATTTCGGGATGGTGTCTTTGGTTTCACAGGCAGTAATTAGCTCCTTTGGTCTAGGAAACAAATTCAGAGTTCAGGAAGAGAGCCTGAGGTACTGTGTGTTAGACTTTCCAGCATTTCTGATAATTCAGTTTCCTTAAGGGAAATTCACAGCCTTGTTTTTTTGGCTTGTTTTGGGATTTTTGTTTGTTTAGGGGTTTTTTTCCCCTACTCGCTTTCTTCTGGACTTGTATCATGCTCTGGACTTAAATGATCTTGTTTGGTCTCTGTCTGCACCTAAGTCCAAAAACACTGAGGGGCCTTATCTGTGTTCCTGTTTCCTGCAGTTTCTCTCCTGCTGTAGCTTTTGCTGCTGCTGCTTGAAATCTTCACCAGTCTGTCCTTTTGTTTGCAATGGTGGGCAGTTTCTGCATCATGTTGAGGGAATTGAGAAGGGATCTGAATGGGTACAGCCTGAATAAAAGACTTCACTGCAAATAATGTGAAACTACTGTTTGTATTTGTACTGTTGTTTTTATACTTCACCCAGGTTCTGAGAGTGAGAACATGACAGCAGTTTCATAGTTAGGTGTCTGTGTACATATATGTGCATATGTGTGTCTGCTTGTGTATGTATAAATATGCTGAGATTAATACATATGAATTTGCAAACAGTTTATCTGTTTGCATGCTGTATCTCTGCTACTACTTACTTTGTTACCCAATTAAGTGCTGCTTGCAGCAGGTGTGGGTTGGTAGAGCTGTTGGTAGCTTTGAGTGTGCTCAGCCCTTGGGAAGTTCAGGCTGTAGAGAGAATGGAGTTGTGTTCACTGGAAAATAAAGTTACATGTAAAAGACAAACCCAGATTTGGGGGTCCTCAGTCCCATGAGTTAGCAGTAAGAGACCTCTTTCCTCTTCTTTTTCTACACTTTAGACCTTTCCTGAGCTAGGCAACATCAAATCTTTTCACTAAAAGGAGTCATACCAGGTTTGGGGTGTGAGATGATTGCATGCCTTGGCTGGGTCTACCCACTATGGGCAGCATTCGTGGTCCTTGCAAAGTTGGCTGATGATGGAAGACCTAAAGCTGCTTCCTGGCTGGCAAACTCCAGCAGCAATTTTCAGTGTTTACTAGCTGCTCTCCCCTTTTCTCTGAAGTAATCATGTAACTTGTTCAGGAAAATAGCAAATGTGCTTCTAATGTTTTCCTTATATTTCCTTTAATTTACCACAGTCACAAAGGTAAGCAAGCTGCAGCGTTGTCCTTGCAGTAGAAGCAACAACAAAAAAGGAAAAATGAAAAGAAGCTAAATCTAGAGAAACTTGCAACTGTGGGATACTGAATGGTGCTCTCATTACTGTCAAGACTGATGTACCCTTTGCCTTCCTGGTCTCCCTGGCATGACCTCAACCTATCATTGTCATGACAGGTCTGTTGCAGTTTGGAGCAGCCCCATGACCAGTGTCTACAGATCACACATGAATTACCCCTGACACCTGCCATTTCCTTTCCTCCAACAGAATTGCAGCCATGACCTCTAATCAGGCTGGGTCCTGGAAACAAAATCACTTGGAGCAAATCCATTTCAAAGAAAATTGATTTAGAGCAGCTCCTGATCTTGGTGTTCTTGTAAGGAAACTAATGCCAGTACAGCACAGCTCTGTCAGACACACTCTGTGACAGCTTGATACTATTCTACTTTAAAAAAGGAAAATGGGAAAAACGTCTCTATCCCCAACCCCCTCCCATATTATTGTTTTCTGGTGTTAGTTCCTTTATAGAAGCTCTACTGCATGTTCTGTGTGTTTAAAGCACACTACTCTCCTTTGCTTGTCCTTTGACTTCCCTGCTGCTTTCTGGCAGCTTGCCTCTATGCATCCTCTGTGTTGCTTTGTTGATTCATTGTTTTCCCCCACATCTGCCCGTCAAGACTTTGTCTTTCAAGCTGACTGTTGTTCCATGACTGGGCATCAGTCTGCTTGTGGGAGGTGATGAGAGACTGCCTTTGCAGCCCTTATTAAACTGTCTCTGTGTTGACTTTTCATGAAACCTTCTTGCTTTTGTTCATCCTGCTCTTTCTCCCCTCCCACTGGGGAGGGGGATTGAGTGAGTGGCTGTGTGGATGCTGGTGTAGCTGTGGAAAGATCCTGCTTGAAGTGTGTTGCTCTACCCATCAGAAAGAGTGGTTCTTTTAAGCTCACTTGGAATAGGTATGTTATGAAGAGCCATTGAAGTTTTAAATTTAAAAAAGCTTTCTCCTAAATATGTATGGCTGTGCCTTAGGTAAAGGTTCCTAATTCATCTTTTTTGTCTTTTTTTAATTGTTAGGTTATCACAGCAGTTGCTGGTCAAAAAACCAATGCCTGTTTCCCACCTAGCTTTTTGTGAGTGATTAAGCTGCTAGACGCAAGTGCTACCTATTTCTTTTGAAGTCACAGGCTGTGTTTCAAGGGAAAATGATCACTTAACTCCCCTGAGCTAAGACTTGGCGCAGACAGGGCCACTGAGAACTGAATTGCTTATTTTTATAGCAATTGACCCACACTTGGACATGACCTGCACATCTCAGTGTGTGCTCGAGTTTTGCAAACCTGGATGGTGTGGTGTCAGGAGTGTTTTCTCTCTTATTTTTCATATGCTTGACCTCATCATCATGTATTCATTTCTTTCATATCTTTGTGATGAAGTTGCTGGAGCGTCCTAGTTGGAATCAGGGCTGTGTATTACTTAACTGTAGAACATAGATGAGAATACGCAGCTCCTGCTCATTTACTTCCAATTCAACTAGAATAAAGGGGGAGCAAAAGATACATATCCCATGGAGTGATGGGGGACAATAATAAGACCACACTACCTTCTTCCCAGCCCCTTCCTTTTAGCTGTTCCTGCTCTCTTCACATTTCATTGCATTCTTCACTTTTTAACATTGGTCTTAAGTCAAGGCATCTCCCAACCACCCTCTATTTGTTTACCACTTCCTTGTCCTTTCTTAAAAGTAAAGCTAAAGCCACCTCACTCACCTTTGGTTCTGAAGGGCTGTATCACTCAAAATCCCACTTGGCCTCCCTTGGTGGTGGGTAACTGCTCCAAGTAGTTGTGATGTGTATCTTCTTTACAGAAGACATCCTGCTGACGGGGGAGCAAGGTCATGCTCTGGTCTGTCCTGGGTCTAACTTTAGCTGCATTTGTGAAGACAGAATGTGCACATTAAATGTATAGATGGCATAAAGCTGGGAGGGGCCATGTGCACTTGAAGATGAGAGCAAAATTCAAAATTAATTTAAAGGGTGAAATTTGAGAGACCAAATGAGATATTTCACCTGAACAGTAATAACAAACACCAGGGAACCAATGGTCAGATGGCAGTTGCAGAAAAGGAGGAGAGCTAGACAGCTGAGGTGTATTATTGTGGAAAAGGAATACATTTAAAAGGGATGAATAAAGTATTGCTCTACTCAGTATCTTCAGTGAAGCAACACAGGCAATTTCCAGCTTATTGGGAAAGATGTAGCTCAATGTGAGAGAGTGAAGAGGAGGCCAGCATGAGTGATCTAAGGTCTGGCAAACCTGACCTGGGAGGTAAGGGAGAAGAGCACTGAAGTTGCTTAGGCTAGAGAAGAAGTGTTTGAGAGCAGACAAAGTTTATGAAGACTGTTAGAAAGAGGGTTAAGGAATAATCTGTTCTCTATGTTTGTGGTAGATGGGATGGGGAGCACTAGGCTTGAAGTGTAACCTCTCAGTTTGTGAGTAGACACTGGGAAGAGCTTTTTTGGTAAGGACTGCAAAGCCCCAGGGCAGATTGACTGGGACACTGCTGGGTCTTTCCTGCAGAGACCTTTAGAAACAAGTAGAGGAGAGGTGGGTTAGACCGTGCCAAATTTCCTTTGACCCTGTTTTTCTGTGTTTAACTGCAGTGAGGAACTGTTTCCTTGCTGGTGCTGATAAGACAAAAATCCCTTACCTCCTTTTTTTTGTGGTATGTATGGAGTATTCTTAGCTGTGAGGAGGGTTTGTCCTTATCCTCCAGATGAAGCCTGTAGCACAGGGCTGAGGTTGAACTCATGAAACTGCATTTATTGCATCCTGGACTATCTTTGTTTTCCAGAATGGGCATCGCTGAAGACAGCTTGGCCTCCATGTTTATGTCTATGCTTATTATTAAAAGTCAGGGACAGTTTTGCACTGACACTTCTTAGGGCAGGGCAGATACATCTTGGAGAAAGCTGGTCAGAGCAGTCCAAAACAGAAAGGCAGCGATCTAAAAAGAAATCAGGGTGGGCAATGAGAGGTCCTCGATTTGGTTTCGCAGAGCAGATGTACATTAGATCTTACTTCTCCCCTGACACACATCCCTCTTTGTTCAAAAATGCTTCTGCTTCCTTGTTTCTAGCAGGCAGCAAAGCTCATTTTCTCTCTCAAATTTTCAGCATCTTTGACAGCAGAAATTAAATTCCTTCAAGTCGTCTGAGACTGCTGCCCTTAAAAACTCAATCTGCACTCCCTAATTACAGAGGATTTAAAGGGAGAGAGAACCACTGTGATGTAAAAAGAAAATAATGCAGAAAAAATTGAGGTGAGTATGCTGGAACTACAGCTGGATGACCCTTGGGTTTAACTGCATCACATTTGGGTTGCATTATCCAGATGTTTTGCTGAAGTTTTTTCCTGCTTTCCCAGCTCACCTTGTCCTTCAGTGTGGGAACCTGTGACTGTGTCTGAGGGCAGCTGGCTCTGCCTTAGGACTCTGCTTCTGCCCCCAGTTTTCTCTGGCCACGTAGCCCTCTGGACAGAGCAGGTTTCCCTCATTCCAATAGCATGCCTGGCAGCAGCGCTGGGCATGCTGCATGCAGGCAAGAGCAGAGGCAGGGAGAACAGGACATCATTTTCCATCAGCTAACAGACCCAAAGCTGAGATGTTTGCTTCCTGCTTTACACTGTATTGCACTGCCCTCTGTTATCTGTTTGCTGTCTCATTGATTCACATATTTCACACAAGCTAACATGGCTTCCTATGTGTCCACCCATTTACTTTTCTTGGAAAAGTGTGAGTTCATTGGATGTATTCTGGTTTTACTAGTCCCTGCCTCTAATGACACAGTGTCATCAGTATGATCAGTGTTAGCACAGCTTCTTGTATAAAATTTGTAGTTACCTGCATTCAGGATTCTCACCAGTTGGCATGGACTCTGGGGGAGTTAAATCAGTCCAAACTTGCTGGAGTGACTTTGTGTTTAACATTCAGAAGTACCTTATAATTATCTCACTCCCTAGATTAATAGAAATACACTTTTATTTGGGGCTCTTATCTATTTTCAGAGGTCATTTTCGTCTGCCTTCACCACCTTTTCATGTCCTCTTTTAATTTGGACAAGCCTATATGTGAGGAATTCTGAGGAATTTTACCTATTTTAAGACGGCAGGGAGATGCAGGATTTCATGGTGGCTGGTTAGTAAGGAGTTGTCTAAGTCTGAAGTTTTCTGGTGGTTTCAAGCAACACCTCCTGACCCAAGCATGAGCTAACACCAGGTTTATGGCAGTAGTTCCTTGGAATAAATAAAACTGTCTTGCTTTTCAGATGGATGAAGCCTGGAAAGTGAACGGAGTACTTGGCAGGTAGAAATGGAGCTGTGCAGAGCAGTTCTGGCAGTCCCATCCCATATCTTGTACGTGGTCTGTGCTATTGAATCACTTCTGTTTGTGGCACCAGCCTGATGCGAGGGTGGCTGTCCTGCAGGCTGCGGGGTCCCACACTTCCTGAATGCCGGTGTCCTGCACACCCTGCAGGCCAGGGTGAAAGAGATAAGCGGCATTACGGAGTTTAAAGTTCATCCCAAAAGAATGGAGTATGCTGCTGTGCTGGCTTTGTCTGGGTTAATTTTCTTTACTGTAGCTGATATGGGGCTGTGTTTTGGATTTGTGACCAAAACAGTGTTGATAACACAGGGATGTGTTTGTTACAGCTGGGCAGTGCTGACACAGAGTCAGGGCCCTTTCTGCCTCTCACCCCACCCTAGCAGAGAGAGGGCTGGGGGTGCACAAGGAGCTGGGAAGGGACACAGATGGGACAGCTGACCCCAACTGACCACAGGGGTATCCCATCATACTCAGCATATAAAGCAGGGGGAAGAAGATGGGAAGGGGGGACACTCAGAATGATGGTATTTGTCTTCCAAAGTCACCATTACGCATGGTGGAGCTGTGCTTTCCTAGAGATGGCTGAACACCTGCTGGCCCTTGGGAAGTGGTGAATGGATTCCTTGTTTTGTTTTGCTTGCATGTACAGCTCTTGTTTTGTTGATCTCAACCCATGAGTTTTCTCACTTTTACCCTTCCAGTTCTCTCCCCCATCCTGACAGGGGGAGTGAATGAGCAGCTGTGTGTTGCTTCATTGCCAGTTGGGGTGAAACCATGACAGCTGTGAAGAGAGAGACTCTGACCCCAAGACAAGAGTTGAGATTACATGATGCTGAGTGACTCAGAACACAATGCTGCTCAGATGAATTTTTAATATGTTTGCAAATATAAGTGACTAAGGCCAGAAGGAAATATTGACACTTGCCTCCTTTGCATCTTTTTGTCTTGTTCAAATATCTAAAATCCTGACTGAATTCAAGACGGAGTTTCTGATCATATTACAGAGTCAGACTTTTGTCAGCAGCTGCCTTTTCTTGGTATTATACCAAGTCTGATCCATAGAGGCATTCACATGCACATGCTCAGCAAATGGAGTAGATTTGGGAGTGATAACCAAAATAAACCAAAACCCCCAAGTTCACACAACAGCTAGACAGCAGTTGAAAAAGCAGAGGCATACCTTATTTGGGGTATCTGAATAGCACAGAGCTGTTCCTGCTGCAGGAAAACTCCCCTACAGCACACCTTAATCTCTGTGGCTGCATACACACCAGACAGTCAATGAAATAAGCATGGGATCTCTCTCTGGCTCTGAGTTGAGCTGGTATGGGACTGCCTGTGCCCATACTTTTATATTTCTTACACTCCAGAGTCTGCTGCTGACACAAAACTGGGAGGAGCAGTTGATAAAATAAGGTGGCTGTGCTGCCATTCAGGAGGATCTCTATGGGCTGGAGAAACGGGCTGAAAGTAACCTCTGGAAGTTCAGTGATGTGAAATGCAAAGTCCTGCACCTGTGGAGGAACAGCCCCATTCTCCAGTACACTCTGGGGGATGAATGACTGGAAATCAGCTCTGCAGAAAAGACTTTGGGCCTCCTGTTGGGTGACAAACTGGCCATGACCTAGCACTGTGCCCTTGCAGCAAAGACCAACAGCCTCCTGGGCTGCAATAGACAGGGAGTCACCAGCAGGTTCAGGGAGCTGATCCTTCCCCTCTCTTCAGCGCTAGTGAGGCACAGCTGGAGTGCTGAGTTTAGTACTGGGCTCCCCAGTACAGGAGAGACATGGACATACTGGAGCAAAGCCAGTGCAGGGCCACAAAGATGATAAAGAGACTTCGATATCTCTCATTTAAGAAGAGATTTAGAAAGCTGGGACATCATCTTTGAGAAGAAAAGGCTCAAGGGTTCTTCCCTTGAGGATGAATGCCTGATGGGATGGATAAAGGAGATGGAGTCAGGCTGTTCTAATTAGTATTTAGGTAAAGAACAAGAGACTATGGACACAAATTCTGTTTAAAACACAGCAAATTCTGTTTAAGACTTTTTTACTGTGAGAGTGGTCAAACACTGTCACAGATTGCCCAGAGAGTTTCAGTCTTGGAGATATTAAAAACCTGCCAGGACATGTGCTGAGCAACCTCTGAAGTTGCTGGGTGAAAGGACTATTTGTGTAAAAGAGTTATTGGCATCCTGGTAAATTCATCTTGAAATGAAGAATACTTTTCCAATGAGACAATTGGCTTTTAAATTTAAAAAAAATTTTTTTTTTTTTTTTAGTATTTGTTATTTGTCATATCTATTTTACCAGTATTTCCTACTGAACCAAGAACATTTAGCCTAAAGTGTGGGATTTGCACACCACACATGTGTAATGTCACTTGCAAAATGAGATACAGAAAAATTACTTGCAGTGAAAAAATTATTTAAAATATTACCTTAGTGGTTTGTTTTGGGGGATTTTTTGCCTACTTAGAGGCCAACTCTCCTTCTTCAAAGTTCCAGGTTTTTGGATGAGTATTTTCCCCATTTTTATTGTGTGTAAACAGGAGGGAAGGGAAGGCTGCAGCTTGGATGGTAATTGCTCCCCTGGGTTATGTTTTTGATTCATATTCTGTCTGATGCAGTGTAAGAAGCAGTTTGAATTGCAGAACATGGAGAAGGATTCCCAAGGAAAGTGTCAGCTCTAGTTTTCCATCAGATGAGGGACTGAATGGGGCACTTGAGGGAGCTATTCACCTTCCTATGGAAGTAGTGAGGAGAAAGAATACCCACCAGCTTCATAAAAAGGAACTAAATGAAAATAATAAATTTTAGAAGAAGTAGCAGTCATTAGTTTTAGGGAAGACCAGAGATATTATAATGCTGCAAATATAATGGCTTGAAATACATGAAGTAAAGCTCTGCCATGGGTAATCTTCTCTGGAAGGAACCTGCTTACATGGGAGTTAATACTGGAGTGACTCTAAATGACAAGGGTCAATTTAAGTTATTGAGTTAAAACATATTCATTACAGATTTTGAAAAGTCTGCTTTCAATATGTGAGGGCTGTTTGCACAGAGCTGTAGGCCTGTAGCTCTGTACGTGCAAAATGCCATACTGGGAGGGGCAAGAGACAAAAATCTAATTTCAGTGGCAGGAGGCCAGTGCCTGCTTCTGTTGATAATCAGGGGGTAAATTTGAGCTTGATCAAGAAGAGCAGCAGCCTCATTTTGGGTTTTTCCAAAGTCGGGCCCCTGTTCTAAATCTGTGCTTAAGAGGAGCCTGTCTCTATTGGTGATATGAGAGACTGTCAGCATTAGACTTAGTGCTTCTCTTTGATTTCAGCAACCACCAGTGCCTGGCAGCATATTTGAGTGGTTAAGTATCCTTAACAGGGATGCCCTCTGCTCTTTTTTGGTTTTTACTGTGAACTCCACCCATTTACTGGAGAAATCTCTGGTACGTACTGGGAACAGAGAACACCAAATACCTGGAGCAGGGGTAAACCCTGCAGATCATTTGGCCAGGTGGAGATGTAGTGTGATGCCCTTGGGTGTCTGGGAGAGACCTCAGGAGCTTTGCATGAACACCTAAAAGTGAAGCTAGGTTATAGTTAAAGCAAAAAAACTTTAGCTAGTTAATGGACCTAACCTAGAAGAATCAGTCATATGGGTTTATAGAAATACGTTTAAAACAAAAGAAAACTAAATTTTGCTGATTTGTTCCAAAATCATGTCTCCTTCTTGCTCTGTACTTGGCCATGCTTTCTTGTTTAGCTCATGCTTCACATTCCAAGACAGAGTAAATAGACTACTATTTCAACCCTTCTTTGAGATCTTGGTGGGATCCCCTTTGGATTTAAGTCTTCCCCAGGTCCCTCTTTCACCCCCACTCCTGATGGATCTCTAAGGCATAGGGAAGGTCATGCCTCGTCCGTATGGGAAACGCTCTTACTCCTCTGGCAGATCTCTTAAGTTCTCGATCAGATCACAAACACGGCTGGAACAGGTCCATGGCTTCAGGATGGCCGTGGCCCGGCCCGGCCTGGCCCAAGCAGGGCCTGGCCGGGCCCGCTGGGCCCTGCTCGGGTCCTGCAGCCACCTGTCCCAGTGCCGGAAACGAGAGAGAGCTTGGAGGGGGAGTTTGCCTATTCTTAAATGTGGATCACAGAGGTGATCACAACTTTAAGTGGCTTAGAGAATTGTCCATATTAAAACTGGCCAGCTGATAGGTTCTATCAGTTCCCAGAGGAAACTGTAAGCACCCCTTAGCAAGGATGTCCCTTCCGGGACTATGCTTGCTAAGCTCTGTACGTGCAAAATGCCATACTGGGAGGGGCAAGAGACAAAAATCTAATTTCAGTGGCAGGAGGCCAGTGCCTGCTTCTGTTGATAATCAGGGGGTAAATTTGAGCTTGATCAAGAAGAGCAGCAGCCTCATTTTGGGTTTTTCCAAAGTCGGGCCCCTGTTCTAAATCTGTGCTTAAGAGGAGCCTGTCTCTATTGGTGATATGAGAGACTGTCAGCATTAGACTTAGTGCTTCTCTTTGATTTCAGCAACCACCAGTGCCTGGCAGCATATTTGAGTGGTTAAGTATCCTTAACAGGGATGCCCTCTGCTCTTTTTTGGTTTTTACTGTGAACTCCACCCATTTACTGGAGAAATCTCTGGTACGTACTGGGAACAGAGAACACCAAATACCTGGAGCAGGGGTAAACCCTGCAGATCATTTGGCCAGGTGGAGATGTAGTGTGATGCCCTTGGGTGTCTGGGAGAGACCTCAGGAGCTTTGCATGAACACCTAAAAGTGAAGCTAGGTTATAGTTAAAGCAAAAAAACTTTAGCTAGTTAATGGACCTAACCTAGAAGAATCAGTCATATGGGTTTATAGAAATACGTTTAAAACAAAAGAAAACTAAATTTTGCTGATTTGTTCCAAAATCATGTCTCCTTCTTGCTCTGTACTTGGCCATGCTTTCTTGTTTAGCTCATGCTTCACATTCCAAGACAGAGTAAATAGACTACTATTTCAACCCTTCTTTGAGATCTTGGTGGGATCCCCTTTGGATTTAAGTCTTCCCCAGGTCCCTCTTTCACCCCCACTCCTGATGGATCTCTAAGGCATAGGGAAGGTCATGCCTCGTCCGTATGGGAAACGCTCTTACTCCTCTGGCAGATCTCTTAAGTTCTCGATCAGATCACAAACAAATCATTGATCCACTGAGAGCTGAAAGGTTCTTCTGTCCCTGAGAAGGCAAGGTGGAAATAGCAAAATGAAATGTTTTTAAGCTCTCAACCTTATATTTCCTATTACTGTACAAAGTACCAGTCATATGTGATACAGGGAATTTCTATGAGTGGTTTTTTCCTGTTTTCTTGCTGAGAGCAGGCATGTTGGTTATCCCCTTGCTCATGGAAGTAGCAACCAGGCCATGTTTGTCTCAGAGGGATATGCACCATGACAGAGAGGAACAGGGAGAGAACTGTGGTGGCTTTTCTCCCTCACAGTAAAACTCCAGCCCTGGGAGGACCTGGGAGAGAGAGATCCACCATCTGGCCAAAGATGGGGACCAAGCATTTTTTTGTGATGCTGGAAGGATGAAGGCTGGCAATCAAAACCTAGCAAGACAGATGTGCATGAGAATGCTGGAATTGTGCTCCACTGGCCTGGAAAACAAGGGCAAAAGGGTTGGTTCTTCAAAAAGCCAAAAGTGCAGTTTTCTAGACAAAAGTAATTTCTTGGCTGTCAGTGACAGCTCCTTTTTGGGAGGATTCTGTAATTGTGAATTAAGAGAGCTGCTTGGCAGCCAGCCAGCAGCACAGCTACTTAATTTACCTGTGTAAACTTTGAAGGAATGGGGAAAGTTTGCTAGAAAGCCGGTCTGCAGTACAGCAGGCTGTGTTTCTCCTTGCAACAGATAATCTGAGAAAGATCTGAAGGATCACATAAATATATTTTGTGTACTCAGATTTACTGAACCATATAAAATTTAGTGGCTAGAATAGAGTACACAGAGTAACTCTGCATTTGCCTTGGTCCCTTCTCTCCAGAATGCCGGCTCTTGGACCACCTTAGGCCTTCTTGGATTTAAGGCAGTCAGGCTCTTGCCCTTTGTGTAAGGGTAGACTGGCTCTAGCCTGACATAGGTGCAGTCCTACCAAACAAACATATAGATAAAAAGTAATTTTCTGCGTGTTTCTTCCTGGGATGCATCTCAGTGTCTAGAGAACAAGTGAAAAAATCTTCCCCACAGCAGACCTTCAGTGCCTGGATGTAAGTACGCAAAGACAACCAGTGCCAGCTACAGGAGGAAGACTTCAGCCCTGTGAGTAAATCCCCTGGGCATTAAAACCTGTCAGGTCACTGATCTGACAGCATTGCTGAGAGCTCGGTGCTACATCAGCAGGACACTCACATCCAAGCAACTGGGAAGAGACCATTTTACTAATGATAGTCCCTGCTGCTAGGGCATGCTTCCTTTTGGAGATTTTCCTCATAAAAAAGGCCCTTCATGCTGCCTGCTGACTCCTGTCATCTTTATGGAGTTCATGATGAGCTGGCCACCAAACTGGGCTCAGAAATGTAAATTTTCCTTGGAACATTAATCGTTATGTGACTCCAATGACATACATCTCGCTTGGCAACCCTCCTTAAGCACAGGCTCGTGAGGCACTCCTCAGCCTCCCAGTCTACTTCAGCTTGCCCCAGCTGACATAAGAAATAAATTCTGTAGTGTGTCCCCCCCGCCTTCCCAACATTAGCCTTGCATTTTGTTTAATTACTGGTGATTTTGGAAGACCCAGGTACCAAAGTTTGTGCTCCATTTTCCCACACAGTTGCCCATGCCTTACATCCCCAGCAATTCCAGCTGTCCTCTTTTCACTCTCACCAATACTCAGTGTTTTCTCTAAAACTTCTGTAAAGCCCTTGGCATTTCTAGCTTGAGATTCTGCAGCAGAAGGAAAATTAGAATTTAGGGCAGCATTAAGTTAATTAAACTTACCATCAAATTAATAACACAAGAAATACTGTGCAGACTACATTATTCATTGTCATGTTTTATTCAGTAAAAACTCAATTTTTAATGCTTTTAGTATTACTGGAGGATTTCTACCCTGCTCTACTAGAGTTACATGGCACACAGGGTTTCTGGGGTTTTGTATATAAAGTCAACATAATTTTCACTCAAGTGATAAAAGATCCGTGATCAGTAAAAGAAAAGAGAAGTCCCACGTCTCTGGTTTCTTGGAACGAAATAGTCAAACATGGAGGATTAAATTCCTGTATATTTAAATGAATTAACTTAATTCATTGCCTTTCCTCTTATTTTCTTGAACTCCTACTATTCTCCCCTCCATCAGTTTTGTCCATCAGCAAAGTTCCAGTTCACCTCTTAAAGGTTTTTCTAAAGGTTTTGGTGCTGAAGCCTCATTGTTCCATTGTGGCACATCCTAGCATTATCTGTACATCTCTGCTCCTGACCACACTGCAGGAGGTCATTATTTATGAATAAAGCAGCAAAGCACTACATGAGGTATGAGCTTAGGACTGAGAGGCTGTGTGCTCCTTCAGGTTTTTTTCATTTAAGTGCAGCCAAGCAAGAGCTAAATAACACGGTTCAAAGAGCTCATCCATTCCAGGGGGACTGTGGATCACAGTCCGAAAGAACTAGTGCAAAATGAAATTATGGGCACAGTAACCTAAAGCATGCTTTGAAAAGAGGCAGTGAGAATGTAACTTCCCTTGGAGAAAGGAAGGAAATTAATGAAAACTGAAACCATGGCACAGAGACAGCATTATTAAGAAAGAAGGCATAAGGAAGGATTCATCAGGAAAAGTGCAGCTATAGCTGTGGCGCAGCACAAGGGAGAAAGGGAGCTCAAATAAACATATTAGAACTTTTCTTGCTCAATTGCTGTGTTTATTAGAGGTTATTCTTGATACAAAGATTATTGTTGATTCTTCCCTCTTCTACATCCTTTGGCCACCTGCCCCATTTTTGTTTGGCAAAGTCTTAGCATTTACAGTATTATTTTCCTGATAGCTGGAAATAATATTTTAAATGTGCATTTTTCAAAAAATGCAATAAGAACCCACTCACTCAGAAGAGCTCAGAATATTCTTCTCGACCAGCTTCTTGATCTCCTTTTAAAGCAGTCTTACATATTTCTCAGCCACTTCATGAATTTTTATATTCTATACTGGTGTCTCTCTAGCATGAAGGTTGGTAAACCTTGCCAACATGCTTCAAGCCAGAAGACTTTAGAGCATCTTTAGCATCAAAAATAAAACTCACTTCCTGTGGCTGTCTGAAGAAAGGTGTGAAAAGAGGACTTTCATGGTGTGATCTTCAAGTGCTGCAGTGCCCAGAACAGAACTGCTGTCTCCAGGAGGGGAATTCACGAGGCTGAGTGGCACCTAACCAGGGAAGCAGGCAGAACTGGGTGCTTCAAACTGGGATTAGCATCCTTCATCAGTCTGAGTGGGGAAATAAGAAAGAACTGAAGCTTTTCCTGAAATAACTGTCTACCTGCTACTGTGGTATTTATGCCTGCTCTTTGATGTGCATAAGTTAGGGCCTTCTCTTCTCTTTAGAAGAGAGGGTGTGAGAAAAGATTATATTAGTAAATTTTGAGTTCTTGGTCAGGAAATAAGAGACATGTTTTCTACTTCCTCTTCAACCTGAAAAGACTTGAATCTATATTGCCCCTTTCTAATTTTTGCTAAAACTTTCAGACAACAATAACTGAAAAAAGCATCCCCTCCCGGCTATCCATTTACCCCATGGAAAAGGTGGCTCCAAAAGCTGCACTTTGGTAGTGTTGTAACTGTAAAGAGATGGAAACCTGTGATAGCAGGAGACAGAAGCTGCCTTCAGGAGATCTACTGTGTCCTGTGTTTTCAGACCTTCTTCAACATCTACATCCATTAGGACACTTGACCCAAAAGCTGGCGGCTCTCAGTTCTAAATGGGTAGAACAGGATGGCTAAGCCACAAAATATGATACAGGGTGCACTGCTGGAATGAGGGTTTGGCTCAGGAGCTGCTGTGGGCTTGAGCAGGAGCTGTTGCCTTGACTGACTGCAAGCTGGACACTTCCACAGAAGGAAGATGCTGCTGACAGCTGCTTGGAAGCATTGATTCTGACACAGGTGCCTGGTGGGGTCAGGAAGAAGGAGGAGCTGGGAGATTCTCCCACATTTGCATCTCCTGTGGCCTTTGCTGGTTGGTCGGGATTGCAAGGCTCCCATGTACAGGGCAACTCTTGTTCTCCTAAGGTACTGAGCTCCCTCTAAGCAAAGAACACAAGGCACATCCTGTGGCAAGAATGTCTGACTGAAAAGCAGCAACCTGGCTGTGGGCAATACAGGGAAGCAGTGCTGCACCATGCAGCCGTACACTGGTCTGATTTTCACAGGCAGAAAATTTACCACTGGAGGGTAAGATGAGTGTAGTTAATGACTCACTTCTGTAGTGCCCATGACTTCTCAGCATCCTCTGCTTGACTTTCAAGGTTTGCATGAAGATCAAGGTTTGCATGAAGATCAAGGTTTGCATGAAGATCAAGGTTTGCATGAAGATCAAGGTTTGCATGAAGATCAAGGTTTGCATGAAGATCAAGGTTTGCATGAAGATCAAGGTTTGCATGAAGATCAAGGTTTGCATGAAGATCAAGGTTTGCATGAAGATCAAGGTTTGCATGAAGATCAAGGTTTGCATGAAGATCAAGGTTTGCATGACCATACCTTCAAAACAGAGACATAAGACTCAACTGCAATTGAAAAGCATTCTAAACAGTAAGTTTAGTTTACAGCTTGCTGTGTGGGCTCACATTTTTGATTTACTGGCCATGTAGCATGAATTGATTTACAACATGCAGCTTTGGGTACCAACCATGCCAAGGAACACAATCAGTGTGGAGTAGTTAGAAAGATCATCACATGACTAGGAAGTGGGTCTTCTTTTCTTTTGTTCCACAAAGACCCATGGTGCAGGTGGCTCATCCAAGGACCTGAGCACTCCCAGCTTCATGTTCATTCCTTTGTTGGAGGGTGAGGGAGATCAGCACCTTCTTTCCAGCCTGGAGATGAGTTTTTGCAACAGCAAATGCTTTGCCTTTTTCATTGTTGTAGTGGTTTTGGTTTGAAATCCCTTACTTTATTATTTTCTTTCTGTGAGATAAGAATTAGGAGAAAACAAAGCAGGCACAAAACTTTAACAATTGTTAACAAAAAACTTTGATAATTGTTGTCTGAGTAGTGTCCTTGGGAGAAAATTCCAAATGGACGCAGCTCATGGCCGTGCATGATACAATTCCCTGCTTTCACATTAGGACTTTAAAGCATCCACAGAAATCCAAGGCTGACAGTTCAAAGTAACTCTCTTGTGTCTCTCTTGTAGCAAACACTGGAAGAGAGGCATTGCTGTGTGCTAGAGTGGGCCGTTGGACTGAATAAATAGATACTTTTGGATGCCAAGTTCATACAATACACATACATAGCATTTGAGGATGCTATTCAGTAGTTAATTCTGTGAATAATGAGGCATCACTGAAAGCATTCCAAAGTCTACATAATAACTCGGGATTTGGGCTTGGAGAGAGATGTGCAGCAATAATACATGTCAGCACTGATTTGGGGAGGCTGGCAGAGGAGGAATGCCAACTGATCAGCTTTGGTTTTGTTTTTGCACTGTTTATCCTGTTTGTTTGGGTTGTCAGGCTGGAGTTCAAGAACCAATCAGCAAGCTATAATGGACATATTTTCATTATGGCACAAGGAGCCTCAAGCGTCCTTCACTCATGTATTATTCACACAAATGGATGAACAAAGAAGCTGTTTGCTACAGCACACAAATCCCAGGATATCTGCACAACTTAAAACTACACTGAGGCCCAGGCAAAGCCTCCACTCTCCTGCAGTTGCAAAGGCTAGAGTAAAATTTTGGATTATTGCAGAAGTGTGATCACTTGCCATGTTTCTTTTAAGTCAAGCACTGGTAGATGCTGGAGACAAAGGTGCCAAATATCTGTTTGCAAAGAGGCCCTTTAAGTGTCCTCGGGATGGACATTAGGTTCCTTTCCATCTCTGAATGGGGAACATCATCTCACTGTGAGAAATGAGCAGCAACCACTGGAAGACAGAACATGTTTATATTTGTCTGCCACAGAAAAGAAATACAGATGATATTCTAAAACCACCTGTGTGTGTAACAGTGGTAGAGACTAATGCTCTATGAGGAACCCAGATAGAATTATTCCAAGTTATTCCTCTATTTTCCAAATATTAGGAGAAGCGTTTCTCTGTTTTTGTTTCATCTGTGCATTAAGTGTTTTTTCTACCAGGGAACTCTATATTTGCATTCATTGAAAGTCAGCTGGGAACGGTTTATACACATTTTACAGCATTTCTCATATAAAACCTCGAAGACAAAGTCTGTGCAATGCTTTCTAAAAAGCCCATAAGGTCGGGATTATAAACTGCGTTTTATGGGAAATGTTGGCTGGTGTGCAATTGGCAAAACAGGAAGCATGCATCAACAGCCCCAGTGCTTCCTTGGAGAGCTGTATCCCAGCCCTGCTTCTGCCATAGATGGAAAATGTGAATGATTTTCAGTCGAGCTTTTCCCTGTTCGTATGCTCTTTATTTTGTAGACAGATGAACTGTGGGTCAGAGCCAGCATGCTACGAGCTGAAACTTTGGTCAGGGGGAGATTTTTTCAGACTATGCATGTAAATTGCTATTTAATACCAACTGGTCAAAGATCTGACTCTGGGTTTCTCAATGTGAGGACTTGAAATTTGCAAATGTCCCTTGGTGTCTTGTCTTGTGGCTTTTCCTCCCACCTGTGAAATGGGAAAATGATCCCCTTGTAAAAGAAAGGGGCTTTGTGTGAAGAAATAGGTGTGATAATGATGGATCCATACAAACATCTTGGTGGGCGGAGCAGGGCTTAAGCACTGCATTGTGTGTCAGGGGCTGAGCTCTGGGCAACAGGAAGAGAACAACACGTTCACTTGCTGTTCATAAGCTGAGCACCTTCCAGTGTGTGCCGTGAAGGAGGTGAGTGTCCTAAGGTGAAAAAAACCCATAAAATTTCGTGATTAAATACTAAGACAATGAAGGTAAACAGGAGGGGTAAAATGCAGCCTGCACAGGGCTGCCTTTCCTCTGTTACCTGCTGCATCTTTCCCAGGATGCTGCGGTGTGTTCCGTAGCTGTTCTCCCTTAGGGCAGCAACAGGTGCTTGAGGAAGTGAAGTGTGTCCTGAAGTTAGTTTATGGGTTTGTTTACCTTGTGTTGACTTCATCTGGGTTCTTATGGCTACTAAGACTGGCACATGGCTGTATATTGGTCTTGTGGGTTTTTTTGGACTACCTACATCTGAAGTCTTTTTCCCCTAAAACTGTTCAGAAGGGTTTGTTTGGTGGGTTTTATTTATTTGTTTCTTTTTTAAGAATTTTGTTTAAAAACACTTTCTATTTCTTCACCTTGGTGAATTTTGCGTCTCTTTCATTTTCCCAGTCACCCTGATGGCACAAGACTACATTCTTCTGGATTATTGTTTCCTTTGTATTTTAAGCAAGGCTCTTGATTATCCAGATAAGGATATTAAAAGGGGAAGGAGCTTATGGTTTCCATCTGTTGTAAACATCTCACTAAAATTGCTGCCCTATAAAGCTGCACCATGCTACAATTTGCTCTGAAACACTGAAACACTGCTTAAGAGAGGAGAAAGAAACGAGCTGCTTTTACAGTGTCTTTAGCAAAAGTTAAAAAAAAAAAGATGTTTTTGCAGCCAGTTATAAAAATTTGTCCCTGAATAGGGATGGGGTGGAAGATCCCACAGGGCCCTATGCCCTGCCCTCACAGACTCCTGTCATTTGGAAGTGATGTTCTACAGTACATGCTGACATGGTTTGACTAGTTTAGAAATTACAAGTTTTCTTTCTACTTTTAGTGCTTTTTAAAATTGTTATTAGGCTATTCAGAGTAGTGAATACCACTGCTAATAACAAAGGATCACTTTAAGAATGTGTTTCGATTTGTTCTAGGAAAGGAACAAGCTGGCTCTAAGCAAACATGGTCCATGGGTAAGCAGAGGGATGAGCATTTGAGTCATCCTTGACATCACTAGCAGATCGAGGCACGTCCCTACCAGTGTCTGACCTGTCAGACACACACTGGAATCCCAGGTGCCATTCTGAAATCAACATCTTTTCAGAACGATGCTGGAAAAAGGTATCAGAAGAGTCTCTTTCCGAGGTGTCCACTTCACTAGAAACTGGTGAACTCTGATTGCTGCCAGACTGATTCAAGGGCAGATTGCACTGTCTAAGCAACCAACACTTAAAGTGGCCTTTCCTAACATAACTCTAATAATAATCTAGGAGAAGAGTAATCAAGGCAGATAAGAAAATACAAGACCTAAGCCTTTCTCCAACTTTCTTTCTGTTGCCTGGGGTGACAAAGCATACAGGTAGATGCATTCATCACTACTTCTATGTGTGCTTCCAAATGAGCGATAAACTAAACTAGTATTCCTCAAACATTTTGCAAGCCTAACATGCTTTCCACTGCAGCTGTGTTCTTGAAATAACCCTTTAGTTTACACCTTTAACTTTAAGTTGTTGGCAGCTGCTCAGTTCCTCGAGCAAGGTGGGATTGGAAAGAGAATTAGGAAAAAAAAGAGAAAACCAACATGCATATATTTTTATGACGTCTCGGAAATTTTTCTTAAAATTTTTCCGATCTTCTGTGCTGCCCTTTTAACATATTTTTGTGAAGGCTTTCAGAATTGCAAATCAGTTCCTCACTTTGCAGACACATGGCACCTACATTCCTTGGTGGGTCCCAGCCTTGGGTGTTTGTTTTCATTCTTCCTGAAACCTGCTCATGTGTCCTTTCTGCATTCCCTGGCACAGCAGAGCATAAAGCATCTACCTCTTACAGCCCAGGCACAAAGACAGATTTACTAAAATAAGAGATGTAATTCAAAAGTTGACTTTTTTTTTTTTAAAGCTGTTCTGGTTCCAATAGAAATATTTCCAGGAAAAGACTACAACAGTTTTTCTCAGGCCACCTCCAGCATATGTGAGCAAGACCATCTAGATTGTTATCCTGGTTTGGGATCGGGCAGAGTTCATTTTCTACTTAGGACCCGCTGCAGTGCGGTGATTTTGATTCAGTATGAGAATAATGTTAATAACACACTGATGTTTTGGCTGTTGCTAAGTAGTGCTTATCCTAAGTCAAGGACTTTTCACTGTCTCATGCTCTGCCAGTGAGGAGCTGCAAAAGAAGCTGGGAGGGGAAATGACTAGGGCAAGTGACCTGAACTGACAAAAGGGGTATTCCATACCACAGAACATCATGTCCAGTATACAAATTGGGAGAGTTACCTGGAAGGGGTTTGATTGCTGTTTGGGGTCAGGCTGGGCATTGGTCAGTGGGTGGCGAGCAATTGTACTGTGCATTACTTGTTTTGCTTCTGTTACTCTCTCTTTCTCCTTACCATTACAATTTTTATTATAATTATTATCCTTTGTTTCAGTTATTAAATTGTTCTCATCACAGCCCAGAGGGTTTACCTTTTCTTTCAGATTCTCCTCTCCACCAGAGGGAAGGGTATGGAGGGAATGATGAGAGGCTGCTTGGTACTTAATTCCCTGATGGGATTAAATCACAACATTTTTTTTCAGTTATTTCCTTTAAAAAGTTTTTCAACAACAGTATTCACAGAGGTATTCATCTTCCTCCAGATTGCCTGGATCCAAATCGGAAGCTACTTTGTTGTTTTAGAATCATTACTTTAATTTCCACCTCACTTAAAACACATATTTGCTCTCCAGTGGGTCGAACTTTAACAACAGATCTTGAAGTAGAAGGGCAGTGTGGAAGTAAAGCCATGCCATTTTTGTGGAATCATCTTTTTTTTGTTCAGGAAGATGCTTTGTATTCAAATAAAGGCAGCTTTATAATATTTGCTTTTATAAGCTAGATGTAGCTGAAATGCAACTCCCTCTTCGGGGAGGTCAGCACTGCAGATTGCTGAGCAGTGCCAAATTAAGACAAAGCACCGGCCTTCACTAGGAAACCTAGAGGTGGGTGTCAACCAGTGTTAGAGTTTGAAGCACTAGGGCAGTCTTGAAGTCTAGGGCAGTCTTTTTTCTGTCTCTCCCTTGACCCTTTTGCCAGTCAGGGGACTCATGCTGCAAGCTGATCTAACCCTTGGAAATGTCTTCTGAGCAATGAAAGCTCCAGGTCCTTTCCCATAGCCTGGCTTAATTAGCCTCATCCACTTCCCTCCAGATCTTCATTTGCATGGCAAACCCTGTGCCTAGCAAGAGTTGTTGCTCTGAGCTGATTTGAGGTGAACTTCCTTAATTTTGCGTCTGGTATCCATGAGAGTTGAGCAGGGGTACCACTAGGAACTATGCACAGGATCATGGAAGATGCAGGCTGGAAGGGACTTCAGGAGTTCTTTAGTGCAACCTACTTCTCAAAGCATGCTCAACATTGATTTCATATCAGACAGAATTCTGCTTGTTCTAGATTTTTTCCCCCTCACTGATTATTTTTCAAAAGGAATTTTTTGTTAAGGTCAGGACTGGTCATCTCCCCTGCATAAGTGTAGACAAGCATGTGGGACACCAACAATTGCCATTCAGCAGCTATTTCCATTGCCCAGGTTAGGCTTTATATCTGTGACCCACCAAACGGGCTGACTTCTAAAGCAAAAGGTTTACATCTGAGTTGTAAGAAATATCTCAGGTTGGCCACAAAGAACTGAGACAGCCATGACAATTACATGCTCTTGAAAATTTTGCCCATCTCTACAGTAAAACTCATGTCCTCCGAGTTTTCCGAGGAAAAATGCTGCAGGCTGTGTCAGGTCTTTCATTTGTTTTACTTCCATACAGTGTTCAGAGGTGGATGGTAAATGGAGGAAAACTGTGTTTTACCAGTTAAAGGTATAGATGGTACCCGTTTCAAGAACAGCTGATCTAATTCTGGATCCCTAATGCTTTCCAAATAATACATCTGAAGTGGAGGATTCTTGTACATCTGGTGAGGAGAAGCAGCTTTGATTGTACATAGTCATGAGCAGTGCCCAGTAAAAAAAGCAGTTTTGAAGCATTATGTGGTTTATAGCAAGGAATGTATTTCTTATCATAACTCTTAGACATCTATGTAATGAAGTCATGTCCAAATATATGACCCTAACAATTCTGCAAACATCTGACAAAGTCCTTTGCACAATTCTATATACCATTCAGTAGAAAGCATCCCTGGTGTGATTAACTTAAGAGGCAAGCACTGTTATATCTGGGGCTCTTCTGCTAGTCTGTGTTAGGGATCTTTCATTATAGGTAGTAGATAATTTTAAAAATAGATATTCTAAGCAAAAGAAGAGAGTTATCTCTCTCCCTCTTCCCTGTAACTTTTTCAGAGAGCACAATTACATTCCTAGCTGTGGAATTCCTCGTACAAAATCATCACCAGGAGAGTTGTTTCCCAAGGATGTTGTTTTTAGAGCAAAAAAGAATGCAAGAGATTCCATGTAAGACAATTCCCCGCTTTTTGATCAATCAGCTTTGAAAAAGAAAACATCCCAACTCTCAATTTACCCTTTTCTCACCACATCTGCTGAGGTTCAAAGATTAGTGATTAAAATGAAGATGCTTAATCTTTTTTTTTTTTCACTCAGAGATGGCTCTATTCCAAATGCTCTTGGTATCTTGTAGGTTTTCAGTGGCATTGCTCACCCACACAGTTATATCTGAGGACAAACACAATGATTTTGTGAGTAGGTGAGTAAATCTTCTCTGAAGCTGAGTGCAGCTGTTGGTGCTGATTTTCTGCCTCTGAGTTGACCTTGCTGTGCAGAACAGATTTTCTGGCTTTGCATTTAGCTGAAGTCCTCTCATGACGGCCAGGTTCTTTCTACTTCTGAAAAGATGTCTTGTCAAAACACCACTCTTGCTGGAAAGCCATGGTAGATTTACAGCAGCTTTTTAAAACTGAGGTGCTTTGGTCAAAGCCACATAGGTATGAGTTTCCACTGTAATCCCAGGTAGGCACACTATCTCTTCTAACTCCAGTGACTTATCGTATGTCCATGCATGTATGCGACCAAGGGATTTTAGAAAGTGACACTTCAAGATGCATACATAAATACTAATCAATCTTTTTCTACATCTGTGCTTTGTATCTGTTTTTATGCTGGTATGTGGCCATGTTTTGCTTCCAGTCATTTTTCCTGGGCACCATACAGCAGCTCAAATATCCCTTGTTCTGCCATCTTTGGCCATTTGAGCACTCTCTTCATTTTCTGCTTGTCACACAATCACCTTGCTGCTTCCCATAACAGCCCTTCACTGGTTTTCTGTGAGGAACTCTGCTGGTCCTTTTATTGGTACCTAACCTTATCTGCTTTGGAATATCCCTAGTGTCACTGCCCACATGTCCATCCTCCCTGGCATGCTGCCTGGAGGACAGGCCACAAGCCCACTTCTCTCATGTGTTCCCAAAAAAGTCCCTCCAGCAGGTTCCAAACCTTATCTAAGAAAACTCCGGATTGTCCCTGCCTAGTTAAAGGTGCAAAACACGTCCTGCATGGGCATTGCTCTCAGTTGTTCTCTGTCATTTGAAGGTATGTGCAATGCTATTAAGGTTTTATTTTTCATCATTGATGCTTTGCAGAATAATTGAGAGAATAAAGGTGAAGAATAGCAGAAGGGTCTTGCTGTCAGACCGGTTAGTCCTGGAGTCGGGGAGATGAGATGAGATGAGAGCAGTGCTGGGGAGATGAGGTGGATTTCTTGCTTACCAATCTGAAAAGCCAGAAGTTCAGGGAAAGTGGAGAAAACCAAAAGCAAGGGGGAATAGGGGCAGCCTATGGTTAACTTGCTGGGTGCATCCTGGGCTCTTGTGCTCTACCTGACAGAGCTGAACAAAGCTGAGAGTAAATGTGTGACTTGGTACCGTTATACGCATCAAATACACATATAGTGTCTTTGTACAATAAATTCATGAGAGAAAAGGCATTGCTTGCTTTTCTCTTTTTGCAATAGCATATGGTTAGCCCTATTGAGAATAAGCATATATATATGTATGTATATTTACAGAAGCCCTTCAGGAGGAAACTTCCCACGCAAATTCACAATCGTGCAATGGCTGGAGAAAGACATGGAGTGTTTCAGAGCTCAACTGCTTTGCTAGCAAGTGACTTTCTTTGTTAGCTGGTTTAATAAGACTTACAAACAGCAAGATTTTATGCAACTTCCATTCTGATAAATGCATGGGGAAAAGTGTCAGTGGTTGAAGATTTGTGAAAAATATATTAATCTTCTTCCCAAGCCTTGAGCTGTCAGTTTTTTCACACAGAGCTTTCAAGAACAGATTTGATTAAGTTATCCAAAAGGATCAAATCACTGTATTAGTTTCTTTTCCATGAACTTTACTGAAGTCCCCTTGCTAAGGAATAAACACAAATAATCAAACTGCTTTTTGAAAGGCATGAATGACAAGGGCCAAATGAATGATGTTGGACTACAAAAATAAATACAAAGTGTGAAAAGATGCAATTTATCACATGTTGGCGATTGAATGACAAACCCAGGCCAGTAGGCAATCTGGATCATTTATTCAAAGCAGGGAGTTGGTTTTATACACTTTTCCAAGGCACAGTATTTCCTTACATGGTGTGACCTATCCCGTGTTGCCACTTTCTCAATGTCCTTCTATGGGATGACCACTCGCTGTTCACTCATCTGTCATCTCCTGGCAGGCTCCTCTCCGTAGGGCTCTGCCCTGTGACACCTCCTCCCCCAGGGTCCGAAGGAGACAAGTCTCTGTGTGCCACCATGTGCTCCTTTGTGCTGCCATGTGCCTCTGCAGGTAGGTTTTACAGCTCACAACCTAATTCTATCTTATAATTCCCCATAATCACACACATTGTAACCAGCCTCCTTGGATAGGCCCTCTTCAGCTTTCATTCTGAAAAGTTTTATTCTAACCAGTGACAGTCATTTTTCTACATTTAGTGTATTTTTTTTTCTTTTTTTTCTCCCTCCCTTCTTTCTCTGAGAACAGAAGAGCCAGAAAGCACATTTATTTTCTATTTAAAGTTTTTCATGTTCCTGCTGGTGGGAATCTGCTAAAAGTGAACTGAAGATTTCTGTAAAAGTTCAGGTTCAGAACTTCATCAGGTTTAGGTACACCCCTGATGAATAGCTCATAAAGCAGTCTGGCTTTTGAGCACCTTGTAGATATAATACCTTAGTTGCAATTATTCCTCTAAATAGGAGCCTTTCTCTCCTCTTCTCATGGATAATTTCTGGATGTTTAACAGTATCCCATGGTATATAGGGAAAGGGAGGCAGGAGCAGACTTTTTGGGCAGGCTGAGAGTGCAGAGACACTCTGCTCTCTGGTTGCCTAACAGAGATTATAGCAAAGTACTCTTGCAAAGGGATTGGGGCAGCCCCAAAGGTCAAATAATATTTTAATTTGAGGATCTCCAGAGGGATATTGCCTCTGCCTGATGTCAGTGATAAGACAGATGTGCAGGAAGAACCCTCTTCCTCTGAAGACCTTTGAGGATATCTGTCTCTGATACACACCTTCTCTGTGCTCCAGGTAGGGAACTCTGTCATCTGTTTGGGGGGCTAGTTCAAGCACCTACAACTCAGATGTGAAATGGTTCATCCCACTGCTTTTGTATTTCTGTATTTTATAGCCAAGGGCTGTAGGAATGAAGGAGCTGAGTCATATCCCGGCAATTTGAACTCTGCTTCTACCTGGCAGGCTGTCTTGTTATTTTGAAGCAGGTCAGATTCTCCTGGAAGCATTTATATGGCACCAGTCATTACGCAATTCTGCATTTGAAGGCTCACAGAAAGCACTGTGATATTTCAAATACTGTGGGGGATTTCAACTCACATCAAATATAAAATATGCAACTATTTAAACAAGCTGATGGTTTCTCAATTAAGTATGTGACCAATCTCAGTAAACTGTGTGTTCTACAACTCTGTGCTTTGATTTAATTTCTGTGCCTCATTAAGGATTTCAGACTTCACTCTTAATAAAAGTTGTTTGTTATTCTTTGAAATTATGTAAAAAGTGTTAAGCTCTTGATGAGGAATTAGGAAAGAAAATAAACCATTTTCCTGTTTTCCTAGTTTGAATAGATATTTAATTAAAGTGACATGCCTTGAGCAAAACCTAATTAATACATCATCTCTCTGTAACTAAAATTAATGTAAGACTTATGACTGCTGAGCTGCAAGAGGGACTGAAAATTTCTCTTCTGTCTTCTTACTCATTTTTCATCCGACCATCCATCATTATTTTCTCATTGGACAAGAGAAGCTTTTTTGCTGATCATTCATTTTTAATGTGTACTGATGGATGCTGGCTCCACCAACTTCTGTGTTTTGATCATTTCCATGATGACTTTTAGCCTCAGCAAATGCTATGGGCAAGGCTTTTTGCAGAGGATGTAGCAAGGACCCAGATCAGCCATTGCTTCTGTAGACTAACAGTTTTCCTTGCTGAAGGCACATCTGTGGATGTGCTGACCAGTGTGTGGGACACGCTGCCTCCTGCCCTCTGCAGCATAGGATACATTTGCTTTCTGCTGGTGTGCATCCTTGGATTAGGGAGTTTCCTGAGGAGTGCAGAGCACAAAGCTGCTGGGAGCTGCAGGATCTCTTGGGGAGTTCATGGACATTGCCAGGAGAGGTGTTGTGCCCTCTGCCTGGGATGGGCATGTTCTGAGCTGAGAGGGCAGAGAGAAGTGTTGATTCATCTGGCAAACACAGTGGCTGTCTCGTTGTGAGGCAAATGAACATGGGCATCTTTGTGCCACCAAGCACCAGCCCTCATCCCTTTGTTGCACTGGAAGCAGTAGCACCTGGGTAGTAATTGAGGTGACAGAAGGTCACACCACTCTGTGTGAGGTGATGCAGTAGCTATTGACACAAACACACTGTGATGTTGTGGATGGACCCTTCTTACTGGGAGATACACCTAGTCTAGAGTTCCTCTTCCTTGCAGACCTTCTTGAACGCCACAATTTTGAGAGCTTCACCACCAGTATGACTGTCTCTATCTTCTCCATTCTCTTCCTATTCCTCCTAAGTCCTGTCCATTGTCACCATTCATATGACCAACCTTTATGCCTTTCTTCTCTTATTTCTCTGTGGTGTGGACTCCTCTGTTTACAATGGTGAGAGCACTTTCCAGTCTCAGCTCCTTTGGTGTGATCTACCTGCTGCCAGGATGCCTGTGTGTATCAAAACCCATTTACTTATTGAAATGAGAAATGTTGTTTTCCACAGCACTGCTGCATTGCATCTCTCAGATGCTTTGTTTCACCTTCAACTTCTTGAAGTGGTCTGTAAATTCCTCAGGCTGAAGATCTTTTCCATCTGATTTAATTTTACAGGTCACAGAGAAACAGGGACTGATGGTACTGACACAAGTCCAAGGCCTGCCAGAATGAGGCTATCCCCACAGAGTGGCCAGGTGTTGGTGATGAACCAGAGCTGGATTCATTGTATGCTGGTACTCTGTAGGGATCCTGCATAAATGTGTTCTGGTAATGCCATGGCAGGAAGTCTTTGAGTGTGATGGTCTGAGCAGGAAGATGAGAAAAGTGGTACATGAATGAGAGAAAGATGTAGAAGCTGACTCATCCTGTGCTGTGAAGGGCTCATGCTTGAGAATGAATGGCAGTGAGTGGATAGGGCAATGGCCCCTGCTGCTCTCCATGAGGAGGGCTGTTGGTTTCAATATGATGGCAGGAATGTGGGAAAAAATCCTCACAGTCTTGTCCCCTGCCTTGGACCTCATTGGATGACAGAAAAATTGAATTTCTCTGGACTTCTTTTGATACTCTCCGTGTAGGTGCCTTATTCTTTCTGTGCGTGGAAAGAACTGTTGTGGAGATCAGCTCTGGAAATTTGGCCCACTGGGGGCAATGGCTGTGCAGAAAATTTTCTCGCCTCTCATCCTGCACCTCTGCTTGTAACTCCTATTCCCTCTCCATGGAAGCCTTTATGAAAGGGGAATGTGTATTCTCTAGTGCACATTTCCACAAACTGCTCCAAAGACCACTGCTCACAAGGAAGGGGTGCACCAGCCTGAGACCCTAAGCTTTCACAGCAAAAGAAATAGGGCAGGAGGAGAGAGGTGTGTCAGGGAACACAGGAGATCAGGGAGACATCTGGGGACAGAAATAAAGGAGTGTCAGAAAGGAGGGGAAGAGGGTGAGGGAAAGAAGGAAGAAGAATTTAGAATCAAAAACAAAATCAGAAAGTGGGGATGTAAGAAATAAACATAAACATGCTATTGTAGCTTTTCTTAGTATCACGTTTCTGTTTCATGCTGACAACAATTTTTGGTGGTGAATTTGTTAGATCATTTAGCTCCTAGTCTGACAATAGCTCCTGATCTGTCACAGGAGCTTTTATGAAAACTTGTTCTGTTTCTGCTCCTCTAGGGACTGCAGTTCACTCCAGTGGAGGTCTGAATTGCGCTCTAAAGAACCTCATGCCTTTCCATTAGCATCCTAGTTGAGAAGACTTAGGCTTGCTGGAATGAATTTGCACCTTGCACTCTCACTAAAATAAGGAAAATAAGACTGAAATTGGTAAATTTTGTGATTTAGGATTTAGGATGTTCTGCAACATGGAATCCAGTTCAACTGTAACATTTGATGCTGGAATAAAGCATCACTGATGAGTTGCTCTAAAAGCATCAGGTTGAATGTCTCAGGCAGTTTTATTCACTGGATACTGTAAATTATCATTACATTCTCCTCCAGGAAGTTGTGTAATTTGCAATTAAATTTAGCTTTGCTGCCCTGTAGGGCAACTGGCTCACTTTGTGCCATGTGGGACTTTGGAAAGTTTAGTATTAATTTCACATTTCCTTCCTGGCTCCCATGACAGTCAAAGCAGGGCACTTTTGTGTTCTGGCTTCCGTGGTGTGCCAACTTTTTTTGGGTTAAATTTTATATATGTTTAACATTTCTTAGTTCCTGGATCCCAGAAAGGGTGTGAAACATTCAGCATATGGAGAAACAGAATTATTAACACAGCAAAAGTGAGAGAGAGGCTTGTTAGTCTTTGAAGCTTGTGGGATTAGGCAATGGGTGAAAGGAATACTGATTAGCTCTGGGGTTGGGTTTCTGCAGTCCAGAAGGCTACAGACATAAGGATGGGGTTGCAGGCCTGACAGTTGTGTTTGCTGCTGCTCTCACCCTTCTAGGATCACAGATGTGCTATCCTAAGAGGTACTTCACACCCATGGTAACACACAGATCTGGCTTCAGGAAGTGCTGATGCAGAGCCTATTTCTTCCTACAGGTGTGACCAGGCAGCAAACTAGAAATGGTCTGAGAGAGCCAGCGGCAGCAAGATGGAGAAGAGATGGGGAGAAAACGTGTGAAATGTGAGTGGGAGCATGTGGAGGAGAGCTAGAGCAGGGAGAGGAAGAAAATTGTGTCTTCAGCATCCCATAGTGGAGGGATTTTCCTAGCCCTGTATGTAGACAGAAAAGGTAGGAATTTGGCCATCCACAAGCAGAGCTGTATGGCACTGTACTGCAGGACTGAGCTCCTTGTGGGTATGGCTTTGTGAGTCTGCCTTCAACACAGCCCTCAGGTTTATTCATCAGCCTTTGGCAGAAGCAGGACACTGAATAAGCCCTTTTTGACAAAAATAATATTCAAGTTGCTTTTATCATCGTTCATAACTGTATTTCCAACACAGCAACAAACCTCCCCTCTCTCTGTCCCACCCCACGGCATGAACGCATATTTCTCAGTTTGCAGCAGCTCGAGCTGTGTTCCTGTATACAGCTGGCAATAAATAGTGTGGCCAGGAAGAGGGGGACATTCAGCTGGGGAAGCATTCAGCTGGGGAAGCATTCAACTAGGGAAGCATTCAGCTGCTTAATGAGAAGTAAAGACCAGAGTTGGCTGGCACTGGCCAGCTCTATGTAAGAGTCAGGCAGTTGCATTATACCAGTTCTCTGTCTCCTCCATAATCCATGGCAGGGATGAGCAGTTTCAGAGAGAAGACATCCCACCTGTCTTGGGATATGAGATGAGAACCTGCTGTCTAGATAAATGTAGATGATTGGTGTAGACTGAGCCCCTGCTTTCTAGATGGATAAAGATATGGGGGCATGGTTTAGTGGTGGACTTGGCAGTGTTAGGTTAACTTGATGTTCTTAAAGGTCTTTTCCAATCTAAATGATTCTATGATTCTATGAATCCTGCTGGCTACAGTGTGGTGGAAATCTTTCTGATGTCTTAGTCATTCAAGTTGCTGCCTGACCACAAGGGACTGGAACATGTGGTCCATTAGATTCAAATGCATAAACGTGAATTTGCCAGTAAAATGAAATAAAGGGGAGCTTGTCTAAATTTTGATGATCTTGTTCCCTGTTTCCCAGCCTTGTCTGTGTTACAGAGACAGGCATGGTGCTGGGACTGAATTCTGTGAAATCAGCTGGTTCCCAGTCCCAGATACCTAGCTGATCACCAAGCTGTGGCCTTTGGCACTATCAGAGAAACGAGCTAACAGCCTCCAATATGTGGTTACACATCCATACAAAGAGGAAGTTTTCAAGATCCTTTTGGATTATGAGTCATCCAGTGCCTTTTCTATCACCAGTCACAGTTTAATGGAGTACCACAGACTTTGCTATGAAGAGGAATGGGCACCAGTGCTTCTTTGTGCTTATAGATGTGCAAAGATGGCCCCTTCCTTCCTCTCCCAGCTGACTTCCCTCTTCTCTGGAAAATTAGCGATATGAAAGTAAAAACGGTCATGTGCAAGGGCATGAGACAAGCACAAATCAAGGCAGTTCAAGCAGTTTTTAAGGCATTTGGTTTATATTCCACCTCCATACATTCATAACCAGTGCAAGCTCAGCCTGCACTCAGATGGTAAAGGTAGTGTCTGGCACCAGTGCCCTGAAACACTAGGAAAAAAATGCAACTATCCCAAACAGACAGTGCCAGTGGTGCAGGGCTGTAACAGCAGTGGTCTTCTGTTCATGGTATTATATTATTTCATAGACAACCTAATCTTATTTGTTTGTGGCAAAGATACCACTCATGAGGCAGGCTTCAGCTTCTTCCTAACCTTGGGCCTGAGCTACCTGTGGAAATGACTGTGGCAGGTAATTGGTTATTTGGAAGCATTTCTGCTACACCACTCTAAACTAATATTCTGGAGGAACAAATCAGTGTGATTTGATCTGCAAACAGATACTCAGCAGAATTATTATGTTCTGTACCCACATAGAGCAATCCCTCCACTTGTTGTTATGAGAGACATTGTGTTCAAGGCTGAGCCACAACAGAGTGGGCTGTGTTTCCATGGGCTGAAATGTCAGGATAAGGATCTTATTCTGCTTTTGCACTGTCCAGACGAAGGAGAAAAGTGATACAAAGCCTTCTTACTTTCAAACATAAGCTTGGCAATTATGTTGCACAAATAGTTACTCCTAGGATTGCCCACCTCTGGGGGTGGTGGTTTCATACCATTCCAGAGAAACTTGCACTGACATAACACCTGGCTAAAAGTTACACATCTGAGCACCTGGCATTTTTCTCTTTACCTGCACAGTGTGATCTTGAGAATATTTCCCAGACGGGGAGCTGTGCATGGATGGAAACAGCAATGTGACTGTACACAGTCACCTAGCATGGGGCATGTTCTCCATGGTTATTTGCAGCCTGATGTTGGTTTTCATCACTGATATTTTAGGTTTTTTTCAAAAGAAAAAAACTTTTCGATGATGACCCTTTGTTCCTCAGATTGTGTCTGTATTCCTGCAGAACTCCCAATAGGGAAATACTTTCCTGGCTAAGTGTAGTGAATGTCAGTAATTACTTTTTTCAGTTTACCACAGTTCTGAGGATTAAGATTAATAAAACACTGACTCTCAGCAAAGAAGCTTAAATAAAGGATGCGTACTTCAGTCTGCTGTATTGATTAGATAGCTCCATTTATTTCTCCCTGCTAACTGAAATAGTTTGAAGTTGTTGCTTAGCATAGGCAGCTAATGACAGCTGTACTTGAGACCATGTGGCTTGGACTCAGAAGCTATTGAGAATAAATTTAAAGTATTGTTATCTAGACATCACAGAAGTGATTAAAATCTAGAATGTAAGCTCTGAGTAATGCAGACAGATAGCTGCTGGACACGGAGCAAAGTAGGAGGGCTGAGTCTCTAATGAAGCTCATTAGACGACTGTTCAGCCTCACCCCCTGCCACCATAGGCTGGAGCGAGGCAGCTGGAAGCAGGAGGCACATGCAAGTGAGAGGACTGCTAAAATCATCAGAAGTGAGAAACAAGTACTGGTGCCCAGGTAGACATGGCAGAGCCTCTGACTGGATGAAAGAAATGCATTCTGCAAAGCTATTAAGAGCTTGTAAGGGGCAAATGAGAAGGACAGGACAGCAGAGAAGATGACTCAGCAATACGCAGTGCTAGAAATAGCACAGGGATCTGACCTCCCCTGAAGTGACACTTTTTTATTGGCACAAATAGATTCTGCACGGTTGTTTGTCCTACTGTATAATCAGCAGTAACTGCAAAGGCATTTTTACCACTGTAGCCATTTCTGTCTCAGGGTTTGGGAAGCAACTAGAATTGTTGCTCTGCTTCTCTGGCTTTTTTTGACCTTCACACTTTTATTTACAGCGGTTGTCTACTTTGCAAATTTCAGTGGCATTCACATTCAGCAGACGTCAACTGCACACCTCGCAAGATTTTTATTACATGTTTTCTATTATCTCATGCCATCAACTCACAAATGAAATAGCTTAGGTGGAAGTATGCAGGTCCAAGGCATGACATTACTCAGAGTAACTGTTAAAATGTCCCTTGCTCTGTGGTGTAGTTTAAACTGACTGTTAAAAACCTGGCATAAATGTATTTGCTGACATTTCTGTGAAAGACCATTCTGTAGACTGGGACCTAAATAGCATTTTATTTCAAGTTTACTTACCCAATAAATAGCATAAATTGCTCTGCCCTGCCAAGGGTTTATCTTCAAGCACTTCATTTCATAAACAATCCTAATCCCATCCCATCTGTTTCGCCTTCTCCCAAGTTTTTTGGATGTACTAAAACTGTAGGTTATTCCCTGGGAACTTGAAAGGGGAAAGCAGAAACACCATGGGATTGTACATGCCTTACTGAAACCATATAGAATAGTCCACAAGCTTCCTCCAGGAGGAGTAGAAAAGTGAAGGAATTTAATACAACTGGATACCCAGTATTTTGTGTTTTTACCTGAAGTTTATAATTTTTTTATGGTGTGAACAGTTGAATTTGTCTGTAAGCATGTAAATATGTGGGTGGGAAAAGTTTTTAGACTGCAAAAGGTTTTGTTTTGGTTTGGTTATTTTTTTCCCCAAGGGTTTACATCTTTACAGGAGAGGATAATTTGGTTTTGAGTGAACAGAACATAATACATGTTGTACTTTAAAACCTCTCGTAGCCCTATGGGCCTCTCCCAGGGTACGATGAGAGCTCCCTGGCTTTGGATGACCTTTGCCTCTTAGCACTGCAGAAGTGCAGAGCCTGTGGGTGCTGCTGGAGATGACACTCTGAGGAACGAGGGAAAGGTTTTGGTTGTCCTGTGTCATGATTTCACCCTGGCTGGCAGCTAAGCACCATGCTGCTGCCTGCTCACACCTCCTCTGGTGGACTGGGGGAGAGAATCACTAGAGTACAAGCCTGGAAACCTGTGGCTTGAAATAAAGACAGTTTAACAGGTAAAGCAAAATCCACAAGCACAAGCAAAGCAAAGCAGGGAATTTATTCACCACTTCTCATGGGCAGGCAGGTGTTCGGCCATTTCTAGGAAAGCACAGCTCCATCCTGTGTAACAGTGACTTGGGAAAATAAAATGCCATCAATCCAAACATTCTCCCCCTTTCTCCTTCTTCCCCCAGCTTTGTATGCTGGCTATGATGATATCCCTTTGGCCGGTTGGGGTCAGCTGTCCCAGCTGTGTCCCTTCCCAGCTCCTTGTGCACCCCCAGCCCTCTCTCTGCTGGGGTGGGGTGAGAGGCAGAAAGGGCCCTGACTCGGTGTCAGCACTGCCCAGCTGTAACAAACACATCCCTGTGTTATCAACACTGTTTTGGTCACAAATTCCAAACACAGCCCCATATCAGTTACTAGTAAGAAAATTAACTTTACCCCAACCAAAAGCAGCACACAGTGGAGTCGTTAATTATGATCAGTCTGTATCAATGCACTGATCTGTTTTTGCATCACAAAATTATTGTGAACCTCCTAGTCAGAAGCAATTCTGAACTGTCACGGTAGGAGCAGGTGTGAAGGCTGCATCTCATGCAGAAGTTGTTTGGTGACACAAATGGTGATGGCTGCTGTCAATCTGCTCTCCTCTCTTCTTTGTACCTACGGCGGGAAAGCAATTTACTGGCTTGCTTCCCAACTGATACTTTTGCAGAGTTGCATGATGAAGAAAGCAACAGAATTGTACTTGAAACTTTTTGCTTTCGAAATCCTGGGTTCCTCTGCCAACATTTACAGCCAAGGGCATAAGTGAGGCAGGGAGGGGAGATGGTCTGATGAACTTTCCCTTTCTCACACTGGGGGTTTCCCACACGACAGCGCTTTTCATTTAAGGTTTCAAGTGTGGGGTTAAAAGAACTCTGACACGTTAGGAAAGAAACAAGATGCACAAAAGACTTCAAAAACTGCTGGTCCACTCTTTCAAGGGCCCATGGAAGAGGCAAATTTTCCAAGTTGAGAAAGAGCTCACTGCAGGAGCCATCAGGTGTGTGCTCTTTCTAACAGATACAGACCATCAGCTCTCTGCCTCCCAGCTACTGCTGGTGCTTTGTGCAGCTGAATGACAGATGATGTCTGTGAGCCAGGGGACACATGAGCTGTGTCACATTTCTCACCATGCTGCCTGCATGCATTACAAAACGCCTCTCCCTTTGCCTTAGGACAGGTGTGCCAAAGTGTTCTGGGCATTGCACTGTCTAAAGATTTAGAGTGGGGATAAATGTGGAGAGACAGGCAAGACTAAGATGAGGGAACAGTATTAGTTTAACATGAGAGCCTGGGCCTGTGAACGGAGTGCAAAACACCAGCTGGCAGGATGGTGCTTTCTATTGTAACCTATGCAGCCCAGCTAAGAGTTATTAAAAAGGACTAAGACCAGACATGAGGGACAAATATAATCTTGTTTCCTATCTCATTAAATGCTGTGACATCTGTATTGTTATTTTATTGTGAACAATTTGAGAGGAAAGTACTTTGCTTCTTGAGAAAGTTTATGTCTGAGCTTGGTCTCTAATTTTTCATGAAGACCAAAGAGCATAAAATGAAAGCACCATGGATGAAATGTAATTGTGCTACAGCAAAAAGAATTTAAACCAGAGGCTAACTGGGTTGGAAAAGATTTCATAACAGTCCCACTTTGGACATTTCATGTTATCCTTCTTGACACAGGTTTAGCACAAATACGTGCGAGTTGCTGCAGCTGTTCAATGTTGTCTTTTCCCCAGCTCTTCCTAATGCAGACCTGCTTAGAATGAGCACCTCTTTTCATCTAATGGACCCAACAAAAAGGCAGATCTGAAAGACAGGTTCAGTCCTGTCACTGGCTTCAGCAAGACCAGCAGTAACCCAAAGCTCTGACATGGCCAGTCTACAGGCAGGACGAACATACAACGTCTCACTGTTCATCCATCCTTGTTGCATTACTGAGCAAGTACTTGTTCTAGTTTGGCTTTGAGTGCTGTTGAACTGTTTCCTTGTGCTCCAAAACAGATGCTTTGCTATAATGATCAAACCAGAAATGAACCTTCACCTAATTATCCTGTTACGATTTGCTTTCTTTTATATTCTTGTGGATGAAAACCTGGACATGAGCCAGCAATGTGCCCTTGCAGCCCAGACAGCCAACTGCTTCCTGGGCTGCATCAAAGGCGGTGTGGGCAGCAGGGTGAGGGAGGTGATTCTGCCCCTCTGCTCTGCTCTGGTGAGACCCCACCTGGAGTGCTGCATCCATGAGCTCTGCCTCATGCTCAGTATAGAGACTGGAGTAAAGCTGGCCCAAGGCCCCTGCTCAGGAACTGGCTGGGCGTCAGTCAGCAGCTGGTGAGCAATTGCATTGTGCATTGCTTGTTTTGTATACTCTAGTTATTTTATAATTATTTTTAGTATTTTCCCTTCCTTCTCTGTACTATTAAAGTGCCTTTTTCTCAGCCCCTGAATTTTACTTTTTTTCCTTCCCAATTCTTGCCACATCCCACTGAGGTGGAGAGTGAGTGAGCGAGCAGCTGTGTGATGTTTAGCTGCCTGGTGGGTTAAACCATGATACTTCCTGATTCTTCTAATGGAAGAGTTCTAACAAATAGGACTGCAGAATAATTCAGGTTGAAAGGGACTTTTGGAGGGATCAAGTCCATTCCCCTGCTCAAAAGGAGGGCTAGCTTCAAAGCTAGATTAGAAAAAAAATTCCAGTTACATTAAAAATAACACATTGTAGGTTTCAGTTAGCTAGCAGTGAATGTAATTCTTAGTGGATGTTGTGTTCATAAATTTTCAAAGGGAAAAAGGAGGAGAAAGCACTTGAGAAAGCAATAGTTGTAATGGCCTCTTTCTTCATTTGAATTTATTGTCTTATGCCTGGAAAATCACCTGCCTTACCTAGAGGACTGGAGGCAGCCTGGACTTGAATAGTGGGAAGATCAGGATAAATGAGATAAACAGCTTGAAAGAGAGTATAGGTGACTTGTTTCTTTGTAGGCAGAAAGAAAACAGTGGAAAATAACCTGGAAGGAGGGTAGGTATTAAAAATTAAAAATAATTTCAGTCATATGTGAGTAGAGCTGCCTCGTCCCCTCTCCTATAAAAGTGTTCAGCAGAAGTCTTAAGCAATCTTGCGGGGGGGGGGGAAAAAGCAACAGTATTAATAAAACCACTTTTATTCTTAGTGTGCAGATAGGATGTGTCTTATAAAGTCCTTAATAGTTTTATTCTGTGACTGGCTCCTTCTTCAAAGTTTAAGGTAAGCACCCGCTTTAAGGAGAAATGTGATTCACCCAGCCCTGTTAGCAGATAAAGTGCTATAATGATATATAGCTCTGTATATGTGATATAATTTGATATAGAAAGCAGTCAAGTATGATTACAAGCACTCTGGGGTAGCCAAGTGGGCTAATTTTGACAAACTCTTCTGTATGTGGAGGAACTGGGGTTTCTTTTACTGCAATATAGAACAAAATGTGGAGAGTCATGAGTTCTAGGGGCTTTGTCTCAGCTCAGATCACAGCTGATGTGAGAGGAGCAATTCTAATTAGTTGCTGCAAAAATTACAGCTTGCAACAAAGCACTGAAAAAAATGTAATCTGGACAAATGGAAACCAAATTTTCAGGCTTTTAATTTTGAACTTTATTTATTTTTACTTTTCTTTTTAATTCTCTGAATGTTTAAGGCATTACTACTTCTTAACATTCAGCAAAACATTAATAATCCTTTTTACAGGATAATACTTCTAGCTACAATAAAGGGCGGTGTCTCTTCATCCCATTGAAAAGGATATATTTCTTCTTCTATTTCTGTGTTTTATATACATAATTAACTTCTGAAAGTATATCCTCCTTTTAAAAGATATTTTAAAATCACACGTAGAAAAACATCCATCAGCATTTTCTATGCCTCTTAGTGTATGAGCTCTGTTTCTTAAATGCACATCCAGCAGGCAGTTCCATGCTCCTTGTCCAAGTAAACTAGCCTTTGGAGATAAGTTTGTGCTTCACAGTTCATCAGTTCCCTGCTGGAGCCCAGATAATCTCTCACTATGATGGCAGCAGTGGAAAACACAGCTGTGGCAAGATTTTAGGTGTGGGTTAAACTTCAGGTATCTTCCTGAGCAGTACTGAATTCAGCTCCTAATTAGGTACATGGCTGAATCAAAACTTCGACACATGAGCTCAAGTGCTTTCCTGAATTGAAGTCTCCAGCAGCCTCAATGGGAGGCTGAGAGAGATCCTTCTAGATCCTTTAATATATATACATATTTTTTGAAATCTCTGTGTATTCATAGCTACCATATGTCATTGTATTTACATTATTATAGGCTGTGTTTCCAAAATGGAGTTTGGAGATGCCCGCATCTCCCAATAGGAGCACACCTGAACCTCAAAACTCCAGCTCTGCCTGATTCATCAGTGTAGATCTAAAAGCCAACTCATTCCTGGCAAATTTTCAATTTGCCTCATTATTTTCTAGGAAAGAAAAGGATTATTTCTTTTATTGCAATACTTAGTATAGTTAAATGATACGGTCAGCAATTACTATGGGTTTATTATACCTTCTAAAGAATAAATGCAGTACTTTTATAAGCTTCAGGAATACAATTAAGGCAGGAAATTTTCTAAGCCCTTGCTTTCCTTGGTTTTAATTATTGTTGAAACCTGATTACAGGAACACAAAAAGGCATAGAAGAACAAAGTATGTTAAGGGAAGAAGCAAACAGTCAGAGCGGCATGTGAGTTGTAAATGCACTTGCCTTCACATTGCTGACAGGCATTGGAGCTAAATTTTAGCAAGAGCCTGGTTATTTTCTGAACAGTTTGTATCAATTCACAGCTGCTGCTCCAGTTCGGGTAATGGAGTGGTTTTACGTGCAGCAACTACACGGGTGAATAGTTTTAATGTCTTCTTAGAATGACTATCTCTCACTTCACTGAACCGAGGGATATAATGACACCCTTTTAACTAGGTACTAGAGAGTGAAAATTCGAGTAAACATTTGAATATTTTAAGTGATGTTGTCAAGAATTTGGCCAATTCCAGGTCCAATTGCTGCACTTAGTACCTAGGAGACACTGTAACTTTATCCGAGGTAAACAAGAAAGATGACAGGGCTGCTGATCGTTATTTTTGATCTGCCCTTTGGTTGCAATTCCAGAGAGAAAATTTCCAGGTGAAAACACTTCCAAAGTAGGTCACGTCTCCAGCTACAGCTACACCAACAGTGTTCACCGCACTGTAACATGCCAAGAACTACTCAACATTACTATTATATATTATGACTCCAGTTTAAACTCACAGGATGTGTCTGCTGAAGAATATTTCCCAATCCATTTTTATTTTCTTATGAAGTTTAAATCACCACTAAAGCCAAGAGTTTATCTTTCTTGGGTCTTGTCATTGTGAATGTTGTTCACACTCTGTAGTGGGTCTGTGTGTGGCAACTAGTAATCAAATCCTATTGTCTACCAAAACAATGTCAACTGCATCTGAAATTTTCACACCTCAAGGGCTTTATGTTTCTTTGTCTCAAGTATTTAATTACTTTAATAAGGAAAGTGTTCAGGGGAGTGCAAATGCAGTAAAGCAATTTTGTATCTCTGTAATTTCCCCAGCCTGCTTTTTGGCAATGTATGTTGTTTTGAGTGCCTTGCAAGATAAACAACGTTCCATAGTAAAATTCTGCCAGGTCCTAGAGAGAGCTTTTGAGCTGGGAATGCAAGATCTGTGAAGTGCCATAGTTTCAATAAAGGGCCTCCTTGTCTATATCGGCTTTTTATTGATTAATTACAATTACACCACTGTAGGCAGTGTTTGCATGCTTTATGGATTTCTTTTGACCCAGCTAAGCCATTCTTGCTTTCCCTATTTTATTGTAAATATGAGTTTTAATCACTTCCCATCATTTCTTGGTTGAAAGGGCTGATATCAATGATGGGGAAAGACAGATGTATATTAATTATACCGTGATTATTTCTATCTGCTATTTCTCTTTGTTAAAAACAAGCAGGACTTTGTATGTCCACACCTTGGTGCAGGTAGTGTTGCTAAGCTGCTGCTGTGCTGGCTGGCACATATGGGCAGCATCCTTCAGCTGTGAGGATCAACAGTATCTGAGTCACCAGCACATACGACCATCGCCTTCATGTACGTGGCTCAGGTGACTTAACACCTGGGAATGTCACCTCAGAATGACAGAAAATGGATAGAAACATAAGATGGAAAAGCCCCAACATTAGCTATTGTGGTTTTCAAAGGATTAGGCTGTGTGCATTACCCTCTATTATGTCCCTCTTTTATTAGCGTACAATAAAATACATAATTACAGTACTTCAGGGCTGGAAACCTTGCTTTGGTGACTGTAGCCCCATATGGGCACTGGAACAGGTTGCCTAGAGAAGCTGTGGATGCCCTTAAACACTGTGGAAGTGTTTAAGGACAGGTTGGATGGGGCTTTGAGCAATGTGGTCTAATGAAGATGTCCCTGTCCATAGCAGGGGGGGATTGGAAGTAGATTATCCTTAAGGTCCCTTCCAACCCAAATCATTCTATGATTCTGTGATTTTATGGGTTTTGGAGCAGTACTGTTACCTGTTGAAGGATGAGCTAAGCTTGGAGTAGTGTAATGTGATCCTTATGAAACGGGAGAAGGACTGCTACTTGGGATTATCATACAATCATAAAACTGTTTAGGTTGGAAAAGATGTCCAAGATCATCATGTCTAATCTTTCCCAACATTGCCAAGTCCACCACTAATCCAGGTCTGTAAGTGCCATGTCTACATGTCTTTTAAACACCTCCAGGAATGGTGACTCAGCCACTTCCCTGGTCAGCCTGTTCCAATGCCTGACCACCCTTCCCTGAAGAAATTTTTGTAATATCCAATCTAAGCCTCCTCTGACCATTTCATTTTGTTCTGTTGCTTGTTACTTGCAAGATTGACTCCCATCTGTCTCCACCCTCCTTTCAGGCAGTTGTAGAGAGCGGTAAGGGCCCCCGGAGCCTCCTTTCCTCCAGACTAAACACTCCCAGCTCCCTCAGCTGCCCCTCACCAGACTTGTGCTCCAGACCCTTCCCCAGCTCTGTTGCCCTTCTCTGGACATGCTCCAGCACCTCCATGTCTTTCTTGTAGTGAGGAGCCCAAAACTGAACACAGCACTCAGGGTGTGGCCTCAGCAGTGCCAATTATAGAGGGACAATCCCTGCTCTGGTCCTGCTGGCCACACTATTGCTGGTACAGGCCAGGATACCATCGGCCTTCTTGGATTAGGTGCCTCTTCCTTATTTTCATACTAAGGGTAATGAGGGCAGCTTGCTCTGGGCATGCAACTTCAGCCGATGGTTTGCACCTGGTCCCTTAGTGCTGTTCAGGTTATATTTGGTTAATATTATTTAACCTACACCTGAAAATATCTTGAAATGGAAGATATAAATAGAGAAAAACACATAACTTTGGCTCTCAGTGGATGCTTCGAATATTTGATCAGCTGCCTAGGTTTCTTTGTAACTCTTTAGACATGTCTTTCAGCTTCAGCAGTCATTTTGGGAAGGGATCTGAGGATTAAGCCCCAGGATCTGCCATGGTAACAATGTCATTTTTTCCCTGTTTCAAAGGATGGATTTGTCAGTGAGAGAGAAGACACTGCTGTAATTAAGCTGGTAAGCTTTGGCTAAGACCTTGGACTCTGTTTCTGTTCTGCTGGAGGCTTTATTTATAACATCAAGAACATCAGATTTTTGGGCCCTGGTCCTCTATTCATACATGAGATGCCCTTTAACTATCGGCGCTCATCTATCCAAACATTCTCTAGTGCTTGTACCTCAGTGTGTTTCATAGGGGTTTTTCCTCTTGGTAGGAACTTTTAAACATCCCCCTATAGAGCAACAACAAACCAGAAGCAAACCATGAACAGCCTGAAAAGGGAGGTTACAAAGCTGATGTACATACTCTACAAGGGGCAGTGGACAAAAACGTACAATATATCATAAGAGCCTCTCTATTTCTGTTTTCTGACTACTTCTGTCTCAGTCTGACATCCCTGTGGGTAATTTCTTACTCCTAAGAACCACCTGATTGATAAAAAAGTAAATTAGTTAGCAAGCTTGCCTGCATATGTCTTTTGGAATGGAGTTTCTGAATAGCTCCACATCTGAGTACACAGTCCAGAGTAAGTATAAATCTGGCTACATTAGGAAAAAGATAAAATAGGTAAAATTCTGTACTTCAGAATTGCCCTTTCTCTCTGAGACTGCTTGAACAAAACTTGTGATTGTGTCTGCCTCAGGTAACTATTTGCAGCCTTAAACTAGCCAGCTCACATCCTAGTGGTGGTAGCACAGGGGACTCGTGGGGACTTGGAGAAACCATGTGGGGATACTAGCTGTCACAAGCACCCTGCTCCCAGAGACTAAGCTGCTGTTTGAACCTGGGCTGGCTGGTTTCAAAGTAAGGTGGCTGCTTTTGTAAGACTATTTCATCCTTCATTTTTCATCAGTAAAATGTCTCAATGATGGCTGCAAGGAGATTTCCTGGCTTTGCTGGTGACCAGTGTTCTGTGTGCGGCTCCCACTCTGTGCCCATAGGACGCACCACAATCGGCCAAACATCCCAAGGGTATCAGTTAATACCATTTGCATAGTGTTCACTGTGTTTAAAAAAGTGTGAGATGAAGACCTATCCTCACTGGACCTTTTGCACCAGTCCCACAGAGCTCCCTTTGAAAGGCATTACTCTCAGAGCAAGACTCTATCCACTAAGGAACATTCCAGGAAGCTCCTAGGGCAGCTGGTAAGTAACTAAATAAAAGATTGGAGTGTAAACACTGGATTGAACAGGTCTACTCAGTTTTCATGGGTTTTAACCCTGTGGGTTTCCACCATTCTCTGGCTGCTGAATGAAGTAATAATGATCAGTGCAGGACCAAGGTATTCTCTTCACAACAGCCTACCAGTAAACTCAGTTGATTATTGATAGTACAACTGGGAAAAAAAAAAGTTTTCCTTAACATGCTTTTTTTTTCTCCTGGCAGTTAGCACAAACAAAAGAACGGGAGCACTCAAGATTTGTTTGTAAATTTAAAAAACAAAAACCAAACAAATAAACCCAAACCCTTAAAAAAATTGAATATAAACTGAAGTAAATAAAGCAGATACAGATTTCAAACCACAACAAAAAAAAAATCAAAACATTTCTGCTAACAGGAGATATTTTGAAGGCCCATTTTGCATCAATTCAGGATTATGCGTTGAAGTAAAAATTGAAAAAAACATGAAAGAGCTCATTTTACAGGTTTGGCAGAATTGGCTGACTGAACTCAGCCTCATCTGGTGCCTTTCTAAATGTATCCATTGTGAAGGGAATGCCTTTTGGGTGGAGCATTAGTATCTCCAAACTATTCCTCTCTTCAAAATTTCTTTAAGAAAGATGGGTGTAGGACTACCGAAAATTATATTTTCTGTCTTTCTTTTTCCGAAAACCTGCAGCCCAAATACTTCTTCAAGTATACACTGCAGTGTCTTTAAAAGTCAGGCACCAACTTGAATCATAAAATTATAGAATCATAGAATGATTTAGGTTGGAAGGGTCCTTAAAGGTCATGTAGTTTAAACTCCCCTGCCATGGGCAGAGACATCTTCCACTAGAACAGGTTGCTCAAGCCTCACCCAGCCTGGGCCAAGATGCATGCAAAGAGCTAATTCTGGCTTTAAGCCAGATTTCATTCCAAAGAGTTGTGAAAGTCTTCTCAAGAGCAAGTAGAGTAGGATATCATGGTGCAGCAATCCCAGGACAGAGCACTAAGTGAATAAATCTTGCATGTACCTGGTCTGTCCTGGACCACTGCTTGCTTGGGTTTTTATACCTCTCTAGAGAACTTTTCTGCTTGGATGATTAGCTGATTAACCAAATTATCACTTTTGCCTCTCAGTTTGGAGGAATAAGGTATACTTCCCTTTGAAGGATGAATTCTGGGCAAACTGATGCTTTAGATCCAGCAGAGAAGATAATCTTATGTGAAATGACTAGCTCTTCAAGTGAATTACACAGTTAGTTCCATTAGGAAACTGTCTTTACTGTTCACTTCTCTTAACTGCTCCTGCTTACATGACACACTTGTAAAGCTACAGGTTAGTGGATTTGTCTTAGTTTATGGCTGTGCTCCTATTAATTATGTTAATGGTAATGCAATCTAACATTTCTTAGTTTTCATATACAACAACCATTTTCTTGCATCTCTTATTCTTGATTCATGTTTTTCTCCCGTGTTTGCATCCCATTTTTGGGGTTTATGCCACCACGGTGACATGCCGTTGAAATCAGAGCCAGGACTAATTAGCTCTAGTAATTACCACCTTCCTCTGTCCTGGGGGTGTAAAGCATCACTCCTTTTCCTACTGTCAGACAAGCTTTTCATTAGTGCAGCCATCCACAGTGTTAACAAATTCTCTTGGAGCAATGGGCTGCTCCTATGCCCACCTAGAGTGTAGGGATGGTTTTCTCTCAGCCAGTGGATCTCCTCCCTCTCCTGTCCCTGAATCACAGATATAACAGCCAATGCAAGCTGCCAATTTAGAAATCTCCCTTGTTATGATTGCTTATGACTTCTTTCCAACATTCAATTAGAAAAATATTTTCTCTCAAATACTGCTCAGATTTCTGCCCTTTGTTTCCTTTTCTCCACAGCTTTCACTACTCTTTTCCTCATTACAACCTTCTAATTGCCTCCTTCTTTCTCCCTGCTTTTTGGGTATCCCTCCTTGCACTAAATCATAACTGTGCTTGCCTTTTGTCTGTATCTCACCTCTTGTAAGGATCAAAAATAAAATGAACAAGAAGGATACATGACTGTTGAGAAACTCCACATCCAATGTCCCAGAGACTACCCGTTAGTGCCATCAATGCCATTTGGGGTAAAATATGTGCTGGGGAGGCAGATCTGGGGACCTTGTTTCTTGTCATGCTGTAGATTTACTGAAAAGCATTTCAGGATTGTGATGTCCCATTATTTATCTATGCTTTGCTCATGCAACTAAATATTTATTTTATTTTGATATAAGTTTATTTAACACCCTTTTGTTAAAAGGGGTTTTTACCACTCAGTTCTGAGTGGTAAAAACTGAATGGTTTTTATCATTCAGTTATGACAAAGGAATAATATTTGTCTTATTTGCTTCTTCCTTCTCTTTAAAACCATGAGGGATAGGAAGGCAGTTACTTTTGGGCACTGAAAATATTCCTGTCTCTTTGGACTGCTGGGGTTAAGTGTCAGAGTTTGGTTTTGATTTCCAACTGTTCTGTATCTCTTCTCCCACCACTGCTAGCTTTTCTCCTGACAGACATTACAGCTACATGACAACAAAGAGCTTGATCTGTTTCCTGAAACCTCCGTGAGCAATGCAAATGACTTCACAATAATCTGCGGGTGCCATAAGGTTTCAAGACTCTATCTGAATGTCTACACTGACAGAAGAGTTGCCCTGTATGTCATTGTACTGGATCAAGGGTAAGGCCTTCTAGGGCTCATTAGCACTGCAAAACAGCTTCTGATGTTTTCTGTTAGGAAAGTGACATTTGAAGACTTATGCCATTAACTAGAAGATAAAATGGAGATAAATGACCTATTTTTTTAAGACAGTTAGATTCAGTTTTAGCATTTTCATATATTTCTGTCATATAAGCATTTACATAAAAATAAAGCAATTTGATAAAGACGAAGGCACCACTTCAGATAGGAATCCAATAAAGAGAGGCTGCTTGTGGCAAAGCATCTGCGTCATGTGATTGGCTAGCCCTGCTTCCCTGTAGTCTTGGAGAGTAGAGGTCAGACCCTGAAGGGCAACAAATTGGCTTGTCTCCACAGGTGCCAATAGATCTGTGGGCTGGGTTTGGTTTTTTTTTAGTTTGTTTTTCCCCCCCACACACTGGCCTAGGTCTAGATCTTTACTACAGGATTTTTGGAGGCAGAATTTGATAATTTTTGTCCCCATCTGGATAAGAGGCATTTCGAACCTTAGAGTGGATGCTCCCTCTTAAACAAGCTAAGCGTGGGCAGAAGGTGTGTGTTTGTGCAAGGCCTCTTCCCTTTGCCTCCCCTCCTCAGGCCACACTCTCCACCCTGGTGGAATTCAATGGCTATCAACTACTCCTACAAGCACTGGCCACCAGTGTCACATGCTTTGTGACGTAAGAGTTTTAGAAGTTCAAATAATGTACAAGATGGCACAAGAAATGCAGAATCTGAATCTGAAGTTTCTTGGAGTTCATTGAATTTTGGAGGGGCAGCTTTTTTTCATGTGCTGAAGTAGAGATGGTGGTTTCAAATCTGGGAAAATATGCTGGAATAGGTTAGTCTGGAGCTAACCCATGCTTAAATCTGTTACTGCAGCTGAAATTACCCTAGAGACACATTTGATCTGCCATGGCCCTCATCCAGTAAGGTACGTAATCATATGCCTAACTTTAGGCTAATTAATAACTTTCCTCGATTAGGTTGCTTCTTTGAAGCTAATAGGGCTACTCATATCTCCAGGTTAGGCATACACATCCAAATATCTTGCTTAATTGGAGTCTGTGATTCCTTATATTGGTCAAGATCTAGTGAAAATAATTTATTAACAATGAAGTCAAAGTTGCATATTTCAAATTCCTTTTATTATCTCATCAGGGGGCATTTGTATCATTAACTAATGAAATGATTATCTCAAATCAGCTTTCACAATGCTTGAGAATTTTTCAAGTATCGAGAATTTTTCAAGTATCGCAGTGTAAGTGTAACAAAAGAAAGAGACCAACTCTGTTATTATAGTTAAACCTTCAGAATTTATTGATTAGATCATAGAGAATTTAATTTACCATTCTCTAAAGAGTTTCCCAGGTCTTTTTCTGCAAGATATTTTCTCCCTTATCCATCTATTTTGGAGCTGTGGTTTTGCGCTTCTTTTCTAGATAGTTCATTTTTATCCTTAAGGGCACACTGTATTTTTAAATTTCTGAATCTTCCTTACACGTTCACTTCCAAAAATAGCAAAAAACCTCTTTTGGAGAAATATGTTCTTTATTTTTGCATTTGTCAGAATGAGTAAATAGTACAACCTGGTGTTATAAGTAATGCCTGCAGGTGTGTAAACCCTTGAACTGGAGAAACACTTTTAACATAGTGAAAGAGGTAACAGACTGTCTAAACTTTTGGTTTTCCTTCTCAGGCCTTGAAAACATACGTGCCTCTGTGTCACTGTTGTCCGCAGGGACGGTGAGAAGAACGACACAGAATTCATGTCCAGGATAAAGTGGGATTATTTAATTAATTACAAACTCGTTTATAAACTTAGTTCGCAAGAATGGCTAAGGCTATTGGTCGCTTGACCATCCACCTCTCAGAGTGATTGGCTGAATGCTACGACACCCATTTCAAAATATTTTCTTCAGTGCACCATAACAAGACTGTGCATAACAAATTTGCACCTGTGAGATAAAGTCTTGGTTTACAAAAACTTCTACACTGTTTTCAGCTAGCTTGCATGAGAAAGGAAAACTTCACAGGATGCTGGAAAGCTGGAAAAATTTCTCTTCTAGCTTTTTTAACACCTACACCTCTGCATATTCAGGGACAGATACTGACCTATTCAGCCAGCTCTTTGCAAAGCTGAAAATGTTATCTGATATTTGGTCTCAACAAGTTGGTATGGAGCATTCTGGTAGTTATCACGTGTATCTGGAAGTCTGTGGATTTCTGATCAAGGCCCTTTCTCTGTCTGTGAAATTCCAGATGGGTGAAACAAACCCTGCTTCTAGCATTGCTTCCCTTAAAAAAATCTATTGTGGTTTATAGCCCTTGACTTATAAATTTTTGCATCTCTGAAGTGCATTTGTAGCATAGATGCACTACACAAAAATCACAGAAGAAGAAGAAATCCCTACTTTCAAATTATTGGGAGGTGAGACAAATGTAGCACATCACATGCCAGATTCTTGATTATCCATAAGGGAAAAAAATCCCAGACAGTACTGGCTGGCTGAATCTTCCCAGAACAGGATTAATTTTTGCTATACATCTGAATTGATTGATGATAGGATGGCCAATATTTGATGTGTTGTTGCTGTCAGCAGCACAGTAATAAAACAAAGCAATAAGGAACAGGGCCAGCACTCAGACAGCTGAGAAACATTTGTAAAGGTAATTCTAAGGCCTTATAGTTGCTGAAAACATGTGCTTTGATGTGCTAAATTAGCATGTAAACTCAAAGCCAAACGTTTAAAACACTCAGCATTGTGAAACAGTGTTATGGTATTTAGCAAAGGGAAATGACCTTCAAAGGAATAACAAGAGCCTATATGGAACTGAACAGACTTTTTTTGAGGAGAAAATGTACCTAATGATGGCATTTTTCCATACCTCGTGTCAGACAGACAAATCCAATGATGGCAGATGCCTGCTGTTATCCCAGGATAAGATGGAAGATCCTGGCCTCTAGCTGGCACAGCACTGTAGCAGGGGAAGGCTGCCATGTCTGCTGGTGTCCCTGGGCAAGAGCTCAGCAGTTTGCGTGTGCTGGGCAGGCAGCTCTGCCAGGACATTGCCTGTGGAATTAGCTGGTTATTTAGGTCTAGCCTGGAAGTGATTTTTCTGCACTGCAGACTTCCCCTGAGGGAGTCCTGGTGCTCTGGATGTACCTGGAGGAGTGGAAAGAAGTGTGTGCATGGACACACCAAAGTGAATTGTTAGTTTATCACTGCATTCTTGACTTGCCTGTGGGGTTTTTAAGGGCCAGTTTTTGCTGAAACAGTTCAGCGAACTTACTGTTGATACTTTTCTGATAAAGTGGTTCTCGTGAGCCTCAGTTTGGCCAGGCATTCCAAGACATATTGAAATAGAAATTCTTTAGAAAGGCACTGGTACATTGATGAAGTCAGCAGCTGTAAACACCTACTTAATGCTTAAATAACCAAACCCTGTGACATGGTGCTGCCCGTTGTAAAGTATCTACATGTGAGACATGTGCCCAGACATGGGTATGTAATGCTTCCTTAAATGCCCTAGACCACCCAAGACACATGACAAAAAACCTACAGAAGGCTCGAATCCATCAGCAGCCAGAGGCCCAGGAGTGTGTGCTTGAAAAGCATGTGTGATTTCTCACCTCCTTGCACATTCACAGGGGTGCAAACTTAAATGAATGGTAAAGTGGGTTGAAAATGGATTGTAAAGTGAGAAGTATATTATGAAGGTATATTTTTGTTGCCAGTTCTTAAGATACTTTTTAGATGTATTTGTCAGTGTAGATCCCAATATGTTTCTAAGCAGCCATCTTATAACCTTCTCCACATTCCATTGTGATGCTACAGTGCATTCCCATAAGCTACTAGGAGAATCTCCTATCCTTTTTCTGTCAGTGTTACCCCATTTTATAATGAAAGAAAATGTCTGCACCTGCCTATTCTGCCAAGAAGCCTGTAAAAAGCTCAGGAAACTCAAGAGGGGAACAGCATTGTTAATTGATTTGACGAAGACAACTCTTACAGAGGGAAGAAAGGCTTCTTTGTTTCTGAAGTATCTTACAGGGACTTTTAATTCTGCTTTATTTTGGGAGAGAAGTGGTGGAGGGAGATTATCATGTTACTGGTGAATAGAGGCATTCACTCAAGCAAATAAACACTGAAGGACTTCAATGACTGATTTTAATTAGTAGTGATTAAAGTCAAGAGAGAGACAGTGTGACAAAATGAATGGCTGTTCATGCTTTACTACAGTTTGAAGTTTCTAGAATTTACAGTGTTTTAAGCACCTCCAGGTCAATTACATAAAAATTGGACAATGCTTGCAAGATTGTGTAAGATGCTTGTTATCAAAACAAGGGAAGAGGACAAAGACTTATCACTCAGTTGCAGCAAAAGCCAGCTTTGAAAGGCTTTGCCCTTACTTTGGAAACCCTGTGTGCTGGCTACTTTCTTCAAGAATCATAGATTGGTTTGTATTGGAAAGGGTCTTTAAAGATCATCTACTCCAGGAACACCAAGATCATCTATTCTAGAGAGGTGATGATTCCACCTTGCTCTTTGCTTTGGTAGAGCCCCTGCTGTTGACAGCAGGCATACCATGAACAGCTCGGGCAAGCCACTTGACTGGGAAAGTCTGAGCTTCTGAACCCAGTGCTGGTGATTCACCATCATTTGGCAGCCAGGACCATAATTAGACTAGAAATAAAAAATCCCAGTGCTCAGCAAAGGTTGTTTAAACAGTGATTAGAATATTGAGTAAATATGGTGAGATATTTCCAGGTTAAAATGTTATTTGTGGTAATTGCATATTTTATCTTTAACATCTAGTTGTGTTTGTTACCTGTCTGATTTTTATTCAGACTTAAACTATAGCAGCTTATTTAAAACTGCATTTATTATTTTTCCTTTGCAGGTTGCATAAATGAGTGTCAATAGGAGCAGTATGGAAATGAATCAATTTGTAATTACAATAGCATTAAATATATTTTTCTAGTGTCTGAATGGAAAACATTTCACATGAAAAATTAATTCCACCCACTTGAAAGAGGAAATCAAAGTTGTGCTTTAGTCTCTGCTCTTTAAAAATAGCTGATAGTCAGCTTTTTATTTTATTTTTTTATTTTTCAGCTTTTCTGTGGAAGTGAAAGTCAACATTCTTTCTTTTAAATAGAATTATTTAAAGAAAGAAGAATAAAGTGTGTGTTGGAAAAATTTAATAGCATACTTCCAGAAAATTTAGCTTTAACTGCAAAGCATTGGTAAATAAGTTTAGTTGGTGAATGAACTTGAAAAGAATTTCTCAAACAAACAAAGGGCAAATGAAGTGCCCATAGGTATTTTGTGTTGTTTTCCAAGCCTCATGAGTTATGCATGTCTCCCTACCTCATATGAAAGACAGGTAATTGCAGGCGTAAGTTGTCATTCGAATGCCTGAAGGTCCAGCTGTGCTTGCAAGTGTGAGGGAGCAAGAATATGCATATTTTCATATATTCATATATTCAGATACAGCTTGTTCATCTCCCAGTCAGAACAGCTGCTGCTGGAAAACCCCACCTTAAGAATATTGACATGTGGATGTAATAGCAGAATCCCTAAAACTTATAGGGGAAATTACTTGATAAAAACGTTTTTACGTACAGATCCATCCCTGCTTAATTAACAAGGCATGTTAGGCTGTCTGTAGTAGAACCACTGGGACGGATGTTTGGGATCTAACAAGTTATACATACCATAGTTTCTTAAGAATATTATAAATAGGAAGAAGATAATATCTTGAAATAAAAGTCATGCAGGAAT
>NW_008238132.1:6248346-6316238 GCF_000691975.1 Corvus brachyrhynchos | reverse complement strand
CAAATAAAAGTTCTAGAAAGGGAGAGCAGGGCCCAAGAACAAGGCAAAGGGGCAGCTGATGTAGTGCCTTGTTTCTTACAAGTTTGCATGTGGAGTCTTGAAGCCTGCTTGCAGACAAGCAAGTTCCACAAGGGTGAAAAGCAGCTGAAAGAGACTAGTCAAGGCCACTATGACATATGTGAAAGAGAATAAATCCATGTCTTTGACTTCTTACTGGTCTTAGAAACAACAACAACAAAACCAAAGATGTTGTCCTGGGAAGTGTCTACAGGAACTTGGCTGTGAGGTGGATTGACGAATAGGCCCTGCATTATTTGTTCTGTACATTATCTCAGAAGCTGAAATGATAAAGAAATATGTAGTTGTTAAATGAAATCTAGAGAACCACTTTCTGTTTTAGGCACTTACTCTTCTAATTCCATTTCCTAAGGTGAAATTATGGATTTAACTGTTACCTTATTGCAATAAATTATTATTTTCCCTTGTCTATAAATCTGGACTTTGTATCATGCAAACATAGGATATTCTACTCCTATGTGTGTTACAAACCCAGTGTAAATCCATCCTTGTGTAATTTTTTCAGAGCTCTTCATTGGTGGCTGAGAACTCTGTCCTCTTTAGAGGAAGAAAAAGATGTTTGAAGATGGAATCTAGTTCAAAGAACAAAGGATATTAATAATAGCATAAAATTAAATTAAATAATTAGAATTTAAGTATGAAAATATCTTCAGAAATTAGGTATCCTAGGTGTGTGAAGATGGAGTCTGACTCAGCACAAATGAAGGAAAACTGATTTTTTTTCCTGAGATTCCCAACTGGAAACAAAGATCCTTTGAGGCCCGACTCTCAGAGTCAGTTTTTGTTGTCACTGACAAAATTGCAGGTAGAGAGTAACACAATAGGCTTGTCAGAAATGAGGAGCTACTGTTCAGCTGAGGACATTGAAACTTCAGAGTTCATGAATTTCTTTTTAATGTATTATCGATGAAATGCTATTTGAAGCATTCTCGCTGAAGAGTAGAAGAGAAGCAGATTGTCCTTTTTGCAGGAGTTTGCAAAATGCTAAAATTTATTTTTAACTAAATCTGTCAGTTTCCCACAAAAATAGTTAAGAAATATTTTGAAATTTTCTTGTGTTTCAGTTTAGTGCTTACACTAAAATGCTTTGAGTAGTATCTGCTTTTAAATACCATGACATTGCAAAACTAGACATCATTTCAAGCTGAAAATTCAAACCTGGTGGTTTGAAAAGTATTGAAAGTACTTGATTAGGAGAATGTCCTGAGAGGACCGACTTTCTTTCTTTTTCTCTTTTTTGCAAAACAAAATTCCACTGCAAGTGATATGTGCCTACATAAAGGTTCTGTTTTGTCAAAACATTTTTTTCCATGTAAAAAACTTTGTAGAAAAATGTTGGACTGGTACCAGTCCAGGTGCTTACATCTCATATATCCACTGAACAATGCATGATTTAAAGAAGATTAGATTTTACAATTTTTTAATATTGACAGAATGAACTGCAGAGATAATAGGCCTGGCCTGAATATTCTAGTTCTATTAACATACGCTGTGCCAGTAATGTCCTTCCTTTGCTATTTTAGATGCATTCTGGCCAGACAGAAGGCAAGGCTCTATTGTTAAAATTTGCTAGTTTACAGTACAGGTTAATATTTCCAAAATGAGTCTATGCAGCTTCTTTTGTGCCCATGTGAATTTACATGGAAAGCTACATTTGGGGAATTTTTTTCTGCTTTAGCTGTGTTTTTGCAGCTATGTACCACAGATTCACCTGCAGCAGGCTGTGTCCAGATTACTGCTGAAAGCAGCATGCCCTTTGTATGTGCATGGAACCCAGGAAAAGGTACTGGAAAACAACAGGAATGGAAGAAAAAAAGGTACTTACACAAATGCCCATTTCAGGTGAAGTTCTCAAATATGTACATTTCCTTGCCCAAACATTGATCCCTATTCCCTGGCTGGTTGTTGGCCTCGGGTAAAATACACAGAGGGAAGAACAGAAAGACTGTTGTGCAAACCGTGTTCCAGCTGGTGAGGTTTGTGAAAAGCATCCAGAAAAGGCTGCATGACTGCAGATGGGAAGAGACAAGCAGAGCAGGTAGCATGGAGCAAGTTGATGGCCTCAGTTTCTCAGTGGGGTCCAGAGAACAGGTGAAGGGCGTGGCACGGGTCACTAAGAAGGAGAAAAAGGAGGATCTAGTAAGTCACAGAATCACTTAAATTGGAAAAGACCTCTAAGATCTAAAAGGTCCATTAAGCTGGCACTGCCAAGTCCACCAGTAAACCATGTCCCTAAGCACCATATCTAAATAAAGCAGTTTAAAGGCCCATACAGAAACTAATTTGGTAATATGTGCCAGCTAATATGAATTAGTCGAGAACAAGTCATGTTAAAACATTTATTTGGCTGATTAAGGGGAATTAAAAGGTGTGACACATCTTGACCTGAGCATGACTTTTGGCACTGTCTTGCATAAGCAAGTTAGGAAATGATCTAGATGAAATAATGATGAGTGGGGTGAATAATTGCATTAAAATTGCTCCAAAAACAGTTAAGAATAATTCCATCCTAAATTAGCAGTGCATTTTAAGCAGAGTCTTGTGGAGGTCTGTTTGTTTTACTCAGTATAGATATTAATGTCTCAGAAGATGGAATCTTCTTAAAATAAACAAATTTGATAAGAATTGGAAGTACTTTGATGGGCCAGATTTTAATTTAAAATAATCTAGATATTTTGGAGAAGTGATCCAAAATCAACAAGAGGGAGTTCAACCAAGGCAAGAGCAAAGAACTGTGATTAAGAAAGAAACAAGTAAAAGGCAGCTATCAAATGAGAAATATCTGCCAGTGCAGCTGTATTGTGAAAAAGCATTCAAGAGTTGGAGTGGAGTGCAAGCTGAATCCTTTCTGGGAATGTATTACAAAAAGTGTAATGTGCAAAGCACATGGAAATAAATGTATGCCTTTTCACTGTGCTGGTGAGACCTCAACTGGAGTACTGGTACCAATCTGTAAAGTAGAATGAGAATGAGTAGGAGACATATGGAAAATAGTAGTGAGAATGCTAAAAACTTTGAGTTGTATAAGAAAACCCTGAATGAATTGTCCTTTTTCTAGAAAAGAAGATCAGTGAGCAGAAATTACAACCTTTTCCAGCATTTAAACTGATTCATACAACGTAGCGTGGTGATCATTATCCTCTGTAACTGGGTTGTAGGGTAGGAGCTAACCAGCTTACCCAGCAAAAAAGACGGAGAGATGTGAACTGGAAAAGGTCACTTTGGGAATTTGCTGGATTACTGTCTTCAGACAGTATTACAGATGGTTCAGGCCAGTGCCTATTAGAGAGGTTTTCCTGGTGGTTACTTTTAGCTGTGAGTGATCAGAGGAAGATGCCGAGTAAATTGACTTACAGAGCATCACACAACCCTGATTTTGTTGACTAACATTTCCTCTTGGGGATTCTCTCTTCAGACGCAGATTTGCAAAGATAGGTTAACTGCCTTCTTATCACACACAGACTGGTGGACTGAGCAGGAGAAGGTGCATGCAGGTGAACACCTTGGTACATAGTGTCTCAATACACCTGCTGCTTGGGTGCACAAAGACATCAGTGTGCTCTGCTCTTGTTTGCCTGACTCTAAATGGGCACTGTCTCTACCAGAGCAATTGTTTTGACTACGCAAATTCTACATTTTAACTGGGACAGAAAGTAATCTTTGCAAATATCCTCAGCTAAAGATAATCAGGAATGGAATAAAAATTGTCATCATCAAACTGACATTTTCAGTCGCTATCTGGAGAAATACATTCTTTGTCTGGTATATTCTTACAACCTGTGCTGAACTTCATGATCTTCTCCCTTTTGAAAATGTAGAACAATTCTAATTTTCTTTGGCAGTACATGGAGATGCCCCAGATACCTAATAATCAGATTTTAAAAGTAATAGTTCTGAGGTAATAGTGGCAGAGAGCTGGTTTCCAAGTTGTCAAAGCCTAAGGCTAGTATTTGATGACAACAACTTACTTGAAGCTGCAGTCCTTCCTTGCATGAAGCCTGATGCAGTGGTCTTCTCTGCTGCCTGGGAGTAGGACAAACTCTTACCCAAAATGACGCCAGAAACTGGGCTCATTAACCTTGGGATCAAGCCAAAGCTCAGTACCCTGAGCACATTGGTTCAGAGATGCCTTGTGAATGTTGTTGTCAGGCAGCAGAGGGAATCAATTTTGAGGCAGAAGAATTGCAAGCTCATAAATGTGAGATGTCCTAATAACACAGTCTGCAAGTAAAAGTAAATGGAAGCGAGTTCCTTTTATTTGAGGTTGGCTATCAATAGCCATAAAATCTCTTAACATGTGTCCTGGATTTATGAACAGATAATACGAACTTCTCCTGCTCCAACTTATACCATATTTCATTTGAGGGTAGGGGGAGATTTAGCCAGGTAAGTCAGTGGACGTCCCCTTTGATCCTTCTCATCGTACGGGTCTTTCCGTACTACGGTTGCAGTCCTGTGATCTGTTGCTGAAAACTTTTGTGTTCTTTTCTGCTATACAGGACCAGGACTGAGCAGCTGAATGTTGGCTTTGCACATTTCAATCAACAGGACATTCCTAAAGGAATAGTTTGTGTAAATTTCATGTGTGAAGGTGTCTTAAAATAAAGTAACTTTCAGGGTTAGACCTGTAGTACTTTTTCCCACTGGCTCCACACCAATAAACTAAGATCAGTTTAATGTTCTGCAGTTTAAGTAGAAATGCTCCCTGTGTCACTAGAGAGACTTTGAATTGGGTCCTTGACGGTATTTTTTAAGTATAGAAAATTATCACTTGGTTATTTACACTCTATCATAAATTAATTTGATGGACAAACTGCTGTGTGAATATGTATTACAGAAATATTGAATACAAGTGAGGTCAGAGACTACAGCAAAATAAAGTAAGACCTGAAGGCATACTGAAAAAAAAGATAGTTTCTTGCTTTAATGCAAAATTTTATGGGTTTCTGTTGAACACTGACAGTTATATGCTATTTCCAACATTTAGAACAGGTAAAGAATACATCTGTAACTGAACTTGGGTAAATTCTTTGTTTCAAGAGTCAAAATTGCCAAGTAAAGCATCAGATAAAAATATTTTTTCAAGGAGTAACTTAAAAATCGTCTATACTGTCTGTACTCCTTGATACTTTGATTGCAGACAAACCTTCCTAGAGCAGGGTTGCCTTTAGATTTTAAGGACACACAGGTTCACTATAACACAGGTTCTGCTGAATGGAAAATCCAGTGATTTCATAGGAAGCCATATAATCTTTGCAGCCGGCTCTGTGAGACAGTCTTACAGTTCTTGCTTGCACTTGCACTTAGGGCAAAGACATCTTTTTAAATTAGAAGATCCCATCCAAGGAAACTCTTCTGCATGTGCAGAAACACATCCCTACTCAAGGGAGTACTGGTATGTAATTTGAGTTAAGTAGATGTCTTGGCAATACCTACTTCAGTGGGACACCAGGTTAAGCTTGGTGCTAGGGAAGTGACATAAGAACATTTTCAATATATATGTTTTGTTGGGGGACTTATGGAATTACTTCAGGGTTTGATTTCATGTGAAACCTGTCATTTTGGGAGAGCTGAGAAGAGCCTCTCCTCTTTTTAAAAACACTTGCAAACACAGAAGCCCAGACCCATTCCAGTGAGCCTAATGTACCTTACAGAAGGATAATGCAGGAGGCTGGTTTCCCTGGTGGCACCCATTCAAAGTTGACTCTCCCTTCAGAGGGTCTGATTTTCACCAAGCTGGGTGGTGGAATTTCACTTTGTAGATGAAGTCAAATGAAATCTAGTGAACTGCTCAGCCCCAGTGCTGGTATAAAGGATAGAGCAACGTGGCACATCCTCACAAATCTTAATTTTAAACCTAGAAAATAGACTGCAGTCTTACAGCCCAACTGTGTTCTCTTAAGTCTGAGACTTGAACAAGAAACAGCAAAAATGTCCTGGGAAGAGGCTTACAATCATATAATGTGCTCAATAACAAAGCCTGGCAGTTAAAACCAGAGGTTCATTATAGCTTTTGAGAACCTCATGCTTCTCAAACCAGGCTCACAGCTTCATAGGAAACAGCTCATCAGTCTGACTTCCTCAAGGCTGGTAATTACTGGCTGATTGTTTTTCGTGCCAGTGACCTAATTACAAGCTTTTAGCAACAGGACAGAAGATGGCCCTGAACACGATGAGCCTGCAATCCTTCTAGGCTATGTTATGTTCGCATGGTCCCTTGCTTAGCCAGCAAGCCCATGAGCCATGGTGCTATGTTCATGTGGTGCTAAGCCCAGTTTGACAGGCACAGCCTCTCAGCAGGTCCCACTGGTCTCTTTGCACCTGCTGAAAGTAGCTGTGTGGCTTCTAGACAGCGTGGAGTGTAAGCAGCTGTGCTGGTTTTGGCTGGGGTAGAGTTAATTTTCTTTGCAGTGGCTGGTATGGGGCTGTGTTTTGGATTTGTGCTGAGCAGAGGGTTGATAATACAGAGATGATTTTGTTATTGCTGGGCAGGGCATACGAGGAGCCAAGGCCTTTTCTGCTTTTCCTACTGCCGTGCAGGGGAGGAGATGGGTTAAATGGAAAGTTGGGAGGAGACAGAGCCAGGACAGGTGACCCAAACTGATCAAAGGGATATTCCACACCATATGATATCATGCTGAGTATATTAAGTGGGGGGAAGAAGAAGGAAGAGGGGGGATGTTTGGAGTGATGACTTTTGTCTTTCCTAGTCACCATTACAGGTAATATGGCCCTGCTTTCTTGGAGATGTCTGAACATCTGCCTGCCCATGGGACACAGTGACCTAATTCCTTGTTTTGCTTTGCTTGTGCATGCAGCTTTTGCTTTCCCTATTAAACTGTCTTTATCCCAACCCATGAGTTTTCCAGCTTTTACCCTTCTGATTGTCTCCCTGACCCTGCTGGTGGGGCAGTGAATGGGTGGCTGTGTGGGGCTTGGTTGCTGGATGGGGTTAAACCATGACCGCAGCATTCATCTGACTGTGGGCATAGACTATAAGACTGTAACAACTGAGAAGTGCATAGTGTTGGATCCTGCTGTTCTGTGCTAGGGCTGGACAAGCTGACTGCTCTATTTCCACAGTGTGATGTGGAGTATTAAAGCATGAAAACTCCTTTTAACTCTCCTCCCACTGTAAATCCACACCTGTGGACCTCTTCAAAATAATAGCTGGACTGTCACAAAGTCCTAAAGTGACTTAATGAGGATCTCTCAATATCTAGGTTTTTTTAGAATAAAGCATTCTGAACTTCTGAAATATTTTGCATCATGCCAGAAACAGAAATCTGACATTTCTCACAGTATGACAACACTGAGAACAAAGCATCTACAAAATGGTAAAGGAAATAAGGAAGGCATCAAGAGTACAGGAAAGAAGAAACAGCTCCATGGGAACTGACATGAATTTCTCAGTCCTGCTAACTGTATAAACCCCCAGTCCACATGAAAATTACTGGGCAGGGGACAAACAGATTTGTCCTGACAAGCTTCAAAGTTGATGGCTGGTGTTAGAGCACTGCTGGAGTGAGTTGCAGAGCGGAAAGATTGAAGCTGCAGTCATTAGCAGGAATTGAATGGATTTAGATCAAAGAAACAGGTGCTAGCCAACATTGCAACATTTTATTTTGGTTTGCATACTGATGTTTTGAAATGTCTACTACTGAGTCACAAATTAGAACTATTTTGCTAGCTAAACTTTCTCAGTTTTGTTGTTTAGGCTGTTTTATTTACAGGGCAACAGATACTGATACTGTTGTCTGAGCTATCATGATTTGGGCACTAGGGAAAACATAGAAAGCGATCTGTAAATGATTTTTTATATTTTCCCCCATCTCAGCTGAAATATTAGTCATTTCCAATAACCTTTAACAAATTCTTACTCAGCATGTGTTTCTTTGTATGGTTGTAAATGCCTACATTTCCGTTTGCAGTGTCTCAGCTCTCTCTACCTCATCTTTGAAAAATCTGTTAAGGCAACTTTGAAATATATCCTTCAAAATATATTTAGAATGTCTTTAACTTCCAATTTTGCCTTCATTCTCTTTTGTATACTTCTGAAAAATAATAATTCCCCTACTCTTCCAGCTTGATGATTAATTTGTTTTTTTCCAGAAACTGTCTGGAGGTTGTATAATGACGCTAAAATAAATTCTACTTCCATCATTCTCCCTTCCCTTTGGAATCTTACAACTATTGTATTCACTTCTAAAGCATCTGAATCTAAGATGGAAGGAGGTTTCCAAACAGCAATTCATCTAAATATGTCTTAGTCCATGATTACTGTATTTGTGTCTCTGCCTCATACAGTTTACTCAAGGGACAACTGGGTAATGTATCTGGAAGTAGGAGACAGATATTTTCTTCACAAAAATATACATTGTACTTAGTACCTTTTGTACTTTCTGTAATAGCTAAATTACATTTAATTTAAATTACGCAGAAGCCAGTGAAATCTAGGAGTAACCCCCTTGCACTTGGTAAAATAATGACAGTGCAAGTTATTTCTTATTACTATTGAGGCAATAAAAGTAACAATTATGGATTATTTTGCAGTGTTTTGTGGCTATACAGCATGTGTAAAGTATTATAAATACTGGTTTTGCTGTTCTTTTGCATACAGATACCAAGTTATCAGTTTTGGTAACATCCTTTTTATATTAAAAAAGTACTTGTAGAAGACTATAAGCATTCTGAAATGCACATGGGAAAAGTTCACTTCCCCCAGTTTTTGACTACGAACTTATAGATTGAGGCAAAAAGCTGAGTTTTGAAATGTAATAGAAAAGTATGAAGGTGAAAAATTCACCTTTTAGTGATGCATTTTTACTGTGCAAAACAAGGAACCGTGTCCCAGCCAAAACCAGGGCAACTCTTTTCTTTATCTTCTAGTTTCAGAAATAAATCTGGAAGACTGGATACTTTTAATTCAATGAGCAGTTCGTTTACTCAATAAGTGACACAGTTTCCTAGTAGAGATTTTTGTTGTTCAGAAGCGGCTCTTCAGCAGCCACCAAACCTAGGCTGGCCTCTCTCTTCCAAGACTGAACTTTCAAGCCTGGTGTAGCTCCCAGTGGAAGGGAAAAGGACAGGATAAAGCTATCAGGCCAGTCATGGGCTTTGCAAATAAAGACCTTTAAAGTGATTTAGCTTAATAGGCAGACAGTGGAGAATATGAAGTGCATCTTTAATTTATTACTTTGACATCATTTGCTGAGTAGGAGTGTATGTCTATGTCATATGTATTTCAGCAATATCTTTATCAAGCATCCACTGGAAGACTTCCAGCGTTTTAATCTGATGACAGTTTGCTTGGTCCCTGCCTATTATTAATGCTTTGATCTATTAGAAGTGTCAGAGTTTATCCTGTGTTGTTGGGCAGTGGGAGCTTTTAAGAGAGCAAAATGATCACCCCATATCTGATAATATTTCCTCTTTTTAGGAAAGCAAAAGCATTTTTGATGTTTGTGATTTGGATTTGATCTCTGCATGAGCTAGAGTGGATCTGGGTGTCTGTGGTTTTATGTGTGCTCTTCCTTTGCTTAGCCAATGAGCCGTATGTGGTAAGACACAGTAAACCGTGAGCAAGAGATGGAGCTTGGGGTATTCGCCTTTGTCAGGCTCCACCATCAGTCCCTTGCCCAGTAACTGCCCACATATGTTGGGTATGAATGAAGATTGCCCTGAGCTTCATGGCGTGTCTCCAAATCCCTCCCTGCTTAGGGGATTTGAATCGTTATCTGCTTGCTTTCCTCTGAGAATACTTGGGAAGGGAAGAGGAGGATCAGCTAAATGAAATCTGGTCTTCTCCTTCCAGGCAGTTCAGTCAGCTTAGCAGAGTGAGCTGCAGGCTGCTGCCAGCTCTGATGGTGTTCACCAGAGCAATTAAAGTTTAGCTGAAACCTGGAAAGGAACTTGTTTGAAGCAGTTTCATCTTACTGAAGAGAACTGTCAGCCAGAATATACACCTAATGTACACCACAGCTTTACTTCTATTTTTTTCCAAAATACCCTGTTCAGCTTCTACCTTCCACCCTTTCCACAAGAAGTCACAGAACAATCTCCCTGATAATTTCTGAGCAAACACATCAATCCATCTGTCAATGACTCTGACCAACATGATGGAATGAAAAGAACAGAATGAAGTCCAAGCAGAATAGCCAAAATAAGTGCTAGTCTAAAGGGTGTGAGTGGTATATCCCCACATTATAGAAACATTTTTACATCACTTGCCATCTGAAGCAAAGAAGTTTTTTGGTTTTTTTTTCTAAAAGCCATCTGCTATTTTGCAAAAGAGCATGGTAATGGTGTAAATTCTTGTATCCATTTTAGGTCTATGCAATGGCCAAAACACTTTCTGTACTGAACCCTTTTAGAAGTATTTTATAGTAAATAGGATGAATAGGTTCCAAATTGGGATACCTGAAGACTATTCAGCAGAATATCTGTAGCCATGGAAATGGACTAAAGGGAAGTTTGCAAGTCTGGAAAAGCTTTCAGAGACCAGACTAGCAGACAGGAGGTTTGCAGTCTTTCAAAGGACTAACAAAAGCCTATCCAAGATTTTGTGCTTAGCACATGCATTTTTTACTGCATGTGCAGTAAAAAAGTGCATTGGGGAATGTCGGAATATGACATTCAAAGATGTTTTGTATGAACTGGGATGTATGGTGTGATTGCTAATGCCTTGAGACATGAGAGGAGGTAATAGCCCACAGGAAAACATGCCATAGTTGTACCCAAAGGCTTCTGTCCAAGCAGGTTACTAAAGAACACAAAGGGAAACTTCGGGCCTTTTGGATTCAGGCAGCTGGATATTGACAGGGCTTTTTTGTCATCAGTTTGTGGTGACTCACTGTGACATGCTCTTTGGTCATGACATCCTGTTGGAACAGAAGACCATACATGACAGATCCTATTTTGAAAGGGCACTTTGGCTGAAATCACTGGAGTGAGCTGTGGTGGTAGGAGAGGCAGTCTGAAAGAGTCACTACGAATATTCATCTTTGGATGGAGGAGGACCTGGTGGTGATCCCAGCAGAGCAAAGAGCGGCCTCTGAAATATGTAGGCATGGAAAGAGAAAGCAGCCAGCAGGTGGTGGAAAGATGCTCAACAGCAGGGTATCTTTCCTTAGTTTCATAATATTGATAAACTGCTGAAGTTGGTTCCCAGCAGAGTCCACAGCATGGTGCTGATAATGATTGGACATGAACAGAACTGCTACACACTGGGAATCCCCAGGACCTCTAGGAACTCCAATATTAGGACTCCATCTGTGAATTTCAAAACACAGACATACAGAAATAAATGGTAACAGCTTTACGACTGCAAACAAACTGCGTCTCTGGTTTGTCTAATCAGGCAGCTGTGTCTGTGTTTCAAGGGCACCAGTAAATCAACACAAAGGCAAGTCTGTAAATTCCAAGACTTCTGCTATTTTCTTTCAACTTTTGCTCCTAACCTGTGTCAGACTTTGCAAAGCACTATCCTGACAGAAGAGTTCTGCTGGAGCAGTTCTATGCAGGAAATAAAGGGAGAAAGTCGGAGTAGCTGCAAATATCATAGAATCATAGAATATGATGGAAGGGACTTTAAAGATAATCAAGTTCTAACCCTCTCCCATGAGCAGGGACACCTTCCACTAGACCAGGTTGTTCAAAGCCCCATCAAGGTCATCACCCTGGCCTCATAACACTGCCAGGGATGTGTTATCCACAACTTCTCTAGCAACCTGTGCCAGGGTCTCACCATCCTCTGAGCAAAGAACTTGTTCCTAGCATCCAATGTAAATGTCTCCTCTTCTAGTTTAAAATCATTCTCCCTTGCCCTGTCACTACATGCCCTTCTAGAAAGCTCCTCTGCAACTCTCTTTGTAGCCCCTTTTAGGTACTGAAAAGTTGTTATAAGGTGTCCCCAGAACCTTCTCTTCTTCAGGCTGAACAACCCAAACTCTCTCAGCCTCTCCTCATAGGAGAGTTGCTTCAGCACTCTGGTCAGCTTTGTGGCCCTGTGGTGGTTTGGCCCTGGCTGGACACTGGGTGCCCACCAAAACCACTTTATCGGTCCCCTCCTCAGCTGCACAGGGGAGAGAAAACAGAAGGCTCATGAGTTGAGGTACGGACCAGGAGACATCAGTCACCAATTACTGTCATGGACAAAACCTAGGGAAATTCCCCCAGTGTTCAGCTTTGTGTGCTCTTGTTCAAGTTCAATGTGTTTTCTCACACTATAATTAGCAGAAGGAGAAATAATTGGCAGAGAACAATTCTTTTGTTATATTTTTGTCTTTCTTCTGCTTAAGAGTTGTCTTTGTGCAAATTATAATATTAATAGATCTGTTCCTTGTAAATCTGGATGAATATGTGTGCAAATACATTTTATCTTTCAACTTCTTCTGGGCTAACTATGACTATTAAACCAAAACTTTTCCACTAGGTTTGGAGAAAACTTGTCCAATATGAAGTGACTATTGTCAAAAAGAATATGTTTATAATATATTCAAAATATTTTTGTGTTTGAGTTCAGAAATATCTCTTATATTTGAAAAAGAGCATTTTTGAAGGAGCATGGCAATTAATAAGAACTGTCTTGAAGATCACTCACATAGGTATGTGAACACCACCACAATTATTACATTTTTAACAAACACACTTTCTTTGCTTTGAAGTGACTCCTTATCTGTTCTTCCTGCAACAAATCCAATGCCTTACAACTAATACAGGCAGGTTTTTTGGCCAGAAATCAAACATTAGCTTTACAGTCATAAGAATGGCAAAATAATAAAGTACACATTTAAGAAACATGAAGGTTTACAGTAAAATTGATTCAGCAAAGCTACCTCACCCATCTTCTCTAAAGGACATGTCTTCTCATTTTCACCCATTAAAATAAATTTATTGAGCAAATTGCTATTTTCCTTCTGAGAGGTATCTTTCTTTTGATTCATTGAAGTGCCTGGTATCAAGGGAAAATGTCTGTGGGCAAACACCTCTGACAAAAAGCACATTAGCTGTGCCTCATTTTCATCCATTCATTTTATAGAGTGAGCAATCACTTCTGCAGGCTGAGATTGATCAGCTGAAATGGCAAATGTGGTGAAAGTGCTCAGAAACATGCCTGGGAAGTAAAAAGAAACATAGTGGATGACTTTGCTTGCTGTCTTCCTTCTAACAGAAGGGGAAAAATCATGATTGTGAATATTCTAGGTCCTTTAAAAACAAAATAAAACAGAGAATATACAGAGTGCTTTGGACCATGAATTTCCAAAATCAGCAATGGAAAAATAGCCTACAGATTCAAGGCTTTTTTTTTTTTTTTTTTTTTTTTTTTTTTTTTTTTTTTTTTTTGTGAGATATGGCAAAAATTGAGAGCCTGAGGGAATCAGAGACTTTAATACCATCTGCTTTGTGACAGAGGCAGTGACAATGGTACCAGGAGTGGAACTACCAGCCCAATGATGCATTGTTCAGAGTTCCCTGAGAACTCTTACAACACCAGTGGTCAAGCTGAGTCAGACCCTAGGCCCTCCTAGCTCAGTATCACACCTCTGATAGCAGAAAAAAGCAGATAACCAGAGGAGACCATATGGACAGTGCAACATATATGGCCTTCTCTGAGTGCTATCCCAACCTTCAACCATTTGTCACTCTAAATACGATCCTAAATATGCTCTGCTCTTCATGAGCAGTCACATGAACAGAACTGAAACATTGCTGGGTTGTGTGGGTCTGAAGACTGCCAGCAAAAATTTTGAACGATACCAGGGAAGAAGTTCTGCATTTCTTGTTCCTCATGGCAAGATTTCCTGTTACTCTGCTAGGCTCAAAAATTCTCTGTTGGCAGTCACTTACATGTGCTTATGAGAAAATAAGTGGGGATTTGCAATAAATGGTTGAAATTGATGAGACAGTGGTCCTGTTTGGGTTTTCTTTGCCTCATCCATAAGTGATCTAGTTCACACCCCCCGGGATTGCAGTGTGATAGAGATCAACTTGAAATTCACTTAAAAGTATATTCCTGTCCCCAAATGCTAGCATAGGTGCACACTGCTTTTGCTTGTGTTCCACACGAGTTCCATCCACCACAGTACCAGAAAAATGTCCTAGCATCCAGTAAAATATTTTGCTTATACAAACCTTATTCGAAGAGTAAGGTATTGTAAGTAATACTGTCTTGCTTTGATATTTTGAAGAATTCCTAGAATAGACAACGGCAGTTTTGGCTCTTCCCTTCTACTCTTCTTTTTTTGGGTCATTGCATTTTTTGAAAATTATAGATGCTAGGTATTCTGAAGCAGAATATGCAAAATTCATAACAGACATATTCAAGCTGAAGCTGAAGAAATCACTGTTTTGGCAATGACAGAGATGTATTTAGAAATATTGCCAAAATTCAGTGAAAATCTGTTACTTAAGGAAATATTAATTCATCTAGTGAAAGAGGAGATCTGAGAAAATCTGCTGACTTCATCTGAAACAAAAGGTAATCCATCTTTTTTCTCTAGTAAATCTTAAAAGACTTTTAGATAGAAACTCTTTAGCCTCAGTCTTGATTTGGCTTCTTATGTTGGTTTAAGTTTCTTCTCTTTCACTACCCTGGGTTTTAGCATAGTGATTAAATAGTTACATATTATTCCATAGTTTCTTTCAGAATAGAAAGATGAATTTTGGGAATTAAACATAATCTGATGAGATACAAGACAGGATCGCAAGTGCCAGCTCAGCATTTGGGGATGGCTCCTAGCTATTGACCATGGTTCTGAGGCAACATGGGAATTATTGAGAAAGGTGATTTTATTGACTCTTCCAAGCAACCAGGCTATCAGGAAAGAATTATGGCTGTACTTTTGTGTACATCCATTCTTACTTGCCTCAGTTGTAAGCATCTCCTTGTTAAAAAGGAAATTCTAATTAAAAAAAGAAGTCAAGAACACAACAAGAACATTAATCTACTGCTTCCAAACTGCTGCTGTGTATCTACCAGCATTAAATTTTAACCACTATGGCACCCATTAATGTTATAAAAGACTGCTCAAGAAAAGTTCAGCTATTCTATGTGATATTGGATATGGTGGAAAGAGCAATGTTTGAGACAATTGAGTGAACAGTGTTCTTTATCCTAATTCAGAACCTAATCCTCTTCCTCCTGGAGCAGTTTTAGGTCTTTGCTGTTTACCTCAATGGAAAGAGGATCAGCCCTATTGGTTTTGTATGGGGAATGGCAATCAGATTAAACAAAATCAGCATTATTAGTTTGAAGGATTTATGTCATTGCAAGCATTTATTTATTAATTAAACGAATTTCTCTTTACACTAAGGGCAATATTCAAAAGACAAATCAAGATAATAACATTCAAAATATTTCTGGATACTAAAAATAATTGGGATCTATGCAGTATTATGGTTTTCCTTCTCCCTTGCCCTACAACATCTCAGTACGTGGTGAATTCCTGGAACAAGGATGCTCCTGTGCAGTCCTTGATGCGTGAGACCACCCTCCCTCCCCCCTGATTTGGAAGCATCAGGCACTACCTGCAAAGGAAGCCTTGACCCACGTTTCTTGTTAGGCCATGTCTTACATGAAACCTACTATGAAGTCTTTTCTATCACGATTTTTATAGATATTATCACTTAGTATCTGAATGTCTTCCAACAGTATTTTATACAGTATGAATAACATCTGTCATATGTTGTTTGTTCTCTCTTCCTTTCTGCACTTGGGGAATGGAAATGAGTGCAGTGACATTTCTTGTTCCAGAAGGGATTTTAAAGAAAAATAAACATATATTTCCATGTATTTATATGTATAGATATGACAGAGTCAAAGCTGCTTTGTCTGGAAGAACCGCATGTCAGGGTTACAGTGGTCCCAACTATGGGGTACTTCACTTCAGCACCCACAGACATTCTCTTTTCTGCACAAACAAGCTGTACCCCTTTTCTAGATAGTTGCATTGTCGTCTTTCATATAATTGCCAGCTACAGCCTTCATCCTGAGAATTTTTGAACATATTTTTTTCAGACCATTGAAGCCTCAGCAAAGAAATCGAAAGCACTACTCTGAGTGAACAGAAATTGATTTGCTCATCAGTGTTGCTGAAGTGCAGTGTGCCGTTGGTCTTAATGTGTTATTACCTCAATTAAGTCTCCCTTTTGGGGCAAAAAAATTAAGTATTTTACTTTAAGCAACAAGATATAGGAACCTCATAGTATGGGGTGACATGGTCTGCCAGCTGATGTAGCATCTCTGTGCCTCAGCCAGTCAAAACAGGGTCTAGGAATACAGGCAATTTGTGATAACACTGGACTGAATCTGTCAGGAAAGGATTTTTTATGTCTTTGTTTCTTTCTTTCTTGTCTCAACAGATAGGACTGAAAAGTCTGGCCCACTTTTGCCCAGACTTAATAGAGGAAGATGTCGTTTGGAAAGATGTGACTTAATATGGAAACTCTAGGTCTGTTTTGTTTGTTCATTTTAGTCCCATATTGATTCACTCACACTTTTGAGCCAGTCTGAAGGAAGATGAATGAGGAGAATCTGGACGGGTCTGCTGGGGCTCCTGTAGCTTTCCACACCAAGCTGGAAGGGCTTAGCATCAATGAGCTCCAGACAGCGGCCGCTAGGTGGGATCCTCAAACATTCCTACATCTGTAAGTCTGGGGAACTGGTCTAAGCTTGCAGAACAGCTTACAGGACACTTCAGATCAATCTGGAATGATACATGTGTCGTCATTGGCTCACCAAACTCCACTGACTAAATTGCACTTACATGACAAGGTTAGTACAGATGTTCAACTGGCTTTTCCCACTTCTGTAGAAAATGCTTGCAGGTGCTTGTACCAGAAAGAATAAGGAGTTCCTGAATAACAGAGCTCAGAAAAAGTGCTGCACTCCATGAATTGCAGGAAGTTTAGTCCTCTTCCTCATCCAGGGCAGCAGACAGCTTTCAGCTCCTACAGCTTAGAGAGACAGAGGCAGAAGGACATCTGGGGCTGTTCTGCAGTGTATGTGAGGGTTGTGTGTGAGGGTTATGCTTCACAGGTGAGGAATTATGCTGAAGAAACCAAGACACCCAGAGTATCCAAAACGAAGCCAAGCAAGCCCTTTCCTTTCAGGTATTCCTTGAGCTACCTTCTGATTGAGTAGCAGCACATACCTCTACATAACTGCCCAGAGATGAAGATTCTTTGTTTTCCATTCCTTGTCTTTTGCCATGAGTTTCTTTTGCTGCCAATGTATAAAGTCAGAAAGGGCTTGAGTGCCTCACCAGCTGGCTTATTGAGCAGAAATGACTTTTGGCCTTGCATTTGAGTCAAAAAGATAACACCAAATTAGCTCAAAGGCCTCTGAGTTGAGAGTTTGGTTTTTCTGGAAAGATATAAAGACCTTCTTTTGTTAGGACAAATGACTGTCATCTTTTTTTTATTCTTTTGTCTTGAAAGCTGGCCTATGACCCTTGAAGAGATTTCTACAATTTTTAGGAAAAACCAGTGTGGCCTATTTTTAGATGCAAAGCTTATATCTGGTCCATTTAAGAACTGCATAGATACTGTCTTGGTCTGAGTTTCTACCATGAGGACAATTCAAGTTTAAGTGCAATTTTTGTGAAACACTTTTCCCACTAGTACATGACAATGCCACTCACAGTATTAAATGTTTTGGTTTATTTTCCTGCTCTTTCCTTCTGTTTGCAACATGGATTTCCAAGGTGTGTAATACACAGTGACTCAGTGCCATGTAGGGGACAGACAATGGGAAATGGGTCTCCAGTTAGATGCAATTGCTCTTCAAGGGTTGCTGTCCTTGTTTGAACAGGGTGCATGGGTGAGAGTTTGAAGTACTGCAAATGCATGTTTTTAGAACTGTGATTAATTTCAGTTAAGAGTTTTGACTCCTCTCCCTCACCTCCATTTCCTACCACGTCTCTGTGTGCCACATAGCAATGTGGTTGTGGCTGGCTCGGAGCTGCTGATGGTAGGTGAAAGAGAGAGTGCAGAGCCCACTGATGACAGCAGCAGAGTTCCGCATGGCAGTGGTTTGGGAGGAAGGTGAACGCTGTGTAAGGAGTGTTTCAGAGGGCCAGAACAGATTAGTGGAGAATTAGTGAGGTGTGAAAGAAAAAAGATGGAAGGTGCTTTGGGCAGGGCAGCTGAATCTCTTGATATATTGTCTCCCTGTCCTTCAAGTCATCTACGTCTTACCTTGGCCCTCAGCCAGCTTGGTATTTCTGGAGAGCTAGGACCAGTTCCTGGGTAATTTCACCCCAGAAAGGTTTGTATTCTGGTATGCTTGCTTCTTCAGTTCCCATGTCCTCTGAGATGTGAGATGCCTTATGCCTCACACCCACCCTGTGCATACATTTGACCCAGCCAAGCTCCACTACACTTCGCTCACGCCGGTATAAAGCTGAAAAGATACCTTCCGCAGCCTTATGCCTCACACCCACCCTGTCCATACATTTGACCCAGCCAAGCTCCACTACTCTTCGCTCATCTCCTCTGCTTCTGCTGTGCTCATGCTGGAAACCAAAGCTGGCTGGGAAAGACCTGCAGTGTCTCAGCACAGCTCCAGGACAAAATCAGGAAGAACAGAGCTGGGGTCTGGCACTGGTTTATCACAGCACAAGGCAGCCATGTCCCCTGACACAGCCTCGGAAGGGACTTGTCTGTGTTTTGCAAATGGAGAGAGAGCCCCACACTTTCAGAAAAGCGTATTTTGTCTCACAGCTGATTGAATGAGATGGACACTTACCTTTTATGCATATGTTATGATAGATCTCATGCCCACAAATTCTGTTTCTAGGCTGTAACTATGAATGCTCATATGGTTCATTGCAAAGCATTAACTGGAGGGCCAGCTGTCAGTCCATTGCTATACAGCTGTAGCAGAAATGAAAATCTCTAAAAATTGTCACTGCCTTTCAAAGCAGTGGAAAGAAATGACAAAGTTTTGCTGAATTTCCACTGTCTAATGCAAATACCATTAATTTAAAAAAAAAAAAACGCTGGTAAAGAAAATCTGGCTTTATGTAAAAAATATTATTCCAAGCAGAAAAACTGATTGTGTGAAATAAAATATGACCAAAGTGTACTTTACAAGGTGGGAAGTTGTGGCCTATTCCAGCAAATGTTTTTGTTCTCAGACCTCCATATAATTGTAACATAAAAGTCAATAAGGTGCAAAGAATGACAAACACTTCTGATGAGCCTTCTCTCAGCAACACCATTAAAGTGTTCGACCCATAAAATATTTCCCTGAAAGGCAAATGGTTCTTGTCAGATTAGGCTAATTCTCCAAGCGAAATAATACCGTTTCAGGAGCCATAAGCGACAAGTTGGAGATCAAAGGAAATGCCTAATGAAGCAAAATGGCTGAAAAGTGACAAAAATCAATTAAACATCTGAATGTTTTCTTAACTCCGTGCTGTAGAAACTACACACTGGAAGATGTAATTTCTAGTTCTCAAGAGGTTGCAACCTGGCACCAAACTGCAAAGTTAAAGCTGGAAAACAACCTAGAGGGGCAAATGTGTTCCATTATTCTGGCTGTGGAAAATACATTTGGACCAATCCTTATTGCATGAAATCTTGAGAGAATGCATTTCCTTCTCTGCACAGTCAAAACTCAGTACAACTCCAGAGTCCAGAAAGATGAGCAAAAGTTTTGTGTCTGTTCAAGAAAATTGTGAAGATTTCAGGAGGAATCCAGGTAGATTTAGCTCAGGTTTTTCTCCACATTGAGTAGGGACAAGGAAGATGTTCTAGTCACAGAGGCCTGACTCCTCTATTTCTTATCACACAGCATGAATGGTATATACTGAGATAATACTGTGCAGCTTATTTGCAAACTTCTGTGAGTAACCTCCCTAAATATTGCCTAGTGATATCAGAAATTATTGCGAGGTCATGGAAAAGCTCCTTTCCTGGGTTTTAATTCATGTCTTGCCTTCCAGTATTCCCCACCTCCTCATTGTCATATTTGGCTCACTTCATTCTATGTTACTACAAAGTTTCCAGAAAGGATGTCAAAATACCTGTAAAAAGACAAAAAAATAGAAATCTTACTTTATAAAATACAAATGAGATTGACAGCTTATGAGGTCATAGGGAGAGGATAAAGAGAAATTTTAAACTAATTGTTGCTTGCATTTTCCCACCTTATTTTCAGTAATATTTTTCCTTTGTTATTTTAAGATAGTGGTATCATTCAGCTGGGAGAACCGGGACAAAAACATGAATTCGGAAGAATTTATCTGGCATGTTCTTTGTAACTCACAGAGATGAGGGGGTGGTATAAAGACTATTCACCTCCTAGTCCCAGTTATCCATACCTGAGGATTTCCATCCTCTTGGTGAATGCAGCTGGAATATGGATACAGCTCACCAGCTGTGTAATCCTGGACAGCCTTTCTGACTGGAGTCAGAAGGTTTCTTGCCAGTGCCATAATTTCTGCAATTGTTTGAGTGCAACCTGTTATGTTCTGGAAATAGTTTTTGTGCCCCATCCTCATTTTGGGTATATCTCATCATTCATCGTTCAGCAATGAGGCCAGAGGAACAGTATGGGATTGATGTTTGCTTTCATGAAAACAGAATGAGATGGGCAATTACTTTTAGTGCATTTCCAGCACCTCTCATCTGTGTTACTTGGCTCTTTGTTAAATCCTTTCATGTGTAGGAGATGAAGCACGTTGCATAAACAGAAAGCACTCTGTGTTCTGCGTCAATGGTGGCAGTTCTTTGTCAGTTGTACTTTTTCTCATAATTTATTTCCAAGATGCATGCTCACTTCTTTGAGCATTTCGTAACACGCAGTTTATTATGGGGGAGCACATCAGCTCTTTCATCTCACATTTTAGTAGAAAAGCAATCCATCAGTCATAATTAGACACACTGAACCAGACTGTGCAGTGTGGCGGAGGAATGCTCAGTGTGAGGGAGGAGAAGGTCCATGACTGCTGACAGTTGTTTGACTTCATTGGTATGGCTCCTTTGAGACCTAGAGTGGAGAGAGGGACAGGAAGCAAACTGCTGCAGAGGAGGGAGGTTCTTTTACAGGGGCTGCCTGAAGACAAGTAGCAGTGAGCTTCTTGCTTAGGGCGTCTGAATTGTCATACTTGTAGGGCCTGAAAATGGACAACGTGAATACCTTGGCATGAGAATATGGAAGAGATGCCAGAGTGGTTCCACAGCACCTGCAAAACATCAGTGTGAGACCTTACAGAGGCTGGACTGGGGGATTGTCTGTAGGTGAAATGTACATCTCTCTAAACCTCCAGGAGTAACCCATGATTGTATCTGTCCATAGAAACATGGCCATCCCACCTTAAAATATTTTAAGAAAGCACCCATGCGTTTATTAGCATCTTTCTTTATGCGTTTCTTTATGAATCACAGAAGACCCCAGGTTGGAAGGGACCTAGGAAGATAATCTGGCCCAACTGCTTATTAGATCTTGAAAACCTCCATTGATGGGAAGTCTACCACATCCCTGGGGAGGTTGTTGCAGTGATTGGTTGTTACCACTGTAAGAAATGTCTTTCTTATACCAAGATGAAACCTAGCTGTGTTGCCACTCGTCTTCTCCCTGTGGCTCCTTGTGAAGGGAAATCCCCCCTCCTCTTTCTAGCCACCCTGTAAGTACTGGAGAACTGTGATGAGGTCCTCCTGAGCATTCTCTTCTTCAGGGAGAGAAGACATGGCTCCTTCAGTCTTTCTTCATAGGGCATATTCTCCAGCCCTTTGATCATTTTCATGGCCTTCCTTTGGACTTTCTCCAGGCTGTCTGCATCTTTCTTGAGTTATGGGGATCAGAACTGGACACAGTTCTTCAGGTAATGCCAGGTAGAGTGGAATGACCACATTTCTATGTTTACTAGTAAAGCCCCTTAATTCTTTCGTTCTTCCTAAATGGAAGTTCTATTTTTTGGAGTGAATATCCCAGGTAGACATGAAGCATCAGGGGAAATTGCAAAAATTGGTGGAAGAATCTCCTAGCCTTGTGTTTTGACTTTCACATTACTTTTAATTTCATGTCTCTGAAGGATTTCAGTAATTTATCTTAATAAATGCATAATTTGCTAGTGAGATTTCTTTTTACTTTTTAGGTTATTCTAAAGTAACTTGAAAATTTAATTTGCTGAGTCTAATTCTCAAGGCTGAGCTGGATTTTTTTGAATCGATAATCAGACAGTAGCTGAATAATGAGGATAATGGATAATTAGAAAAAGCATATGGCTTCCTGCATCTTCATTATTCATACCGGAAAATCACTGGGCAAACACCCTTAGTCCAATATAATCCCTGAATGCTGAGTAAGCGAAACACAGCTAAATCCTGTGCAGTGCTCAGGCTAAATAAATTGTGGTAGTGGTAAAGAAATCCCCCTGCACCCCTCCCCTCTCCCCCCACCAATGGCATTAATTCTACTTCTTAGAAAATAGCAGTGAACCTTTATTATCTATTACGCCCACTCTCCAGAAAACACAAGATCTGGCTGACAATGCAAAACTCTGCATCATGACATTAATTCCTTCTATCCTGAACATGTGTTGGATTTCTTTTGGTGACAGAGGGCATCTCAGGTGAACAACTATGCACACAGTGGGTAACTTTTGAATGGTGGAGGACCATGACTTGGTCTTAGAGCAACTAAAGGAGAAAGAACTAATGGAATAACTAACAGTTTCTCAGTAGATTTGAAATCTTTATTGCTTCAATGTGTCTGTATGTCACAAGGTTTGGAAATGCAAATTCTGCTCTCCTATAAGGCTGTGGGGGATGACATATCTAAGCTTACCTTATTTATCCTATTTAAGTCCTTAGATGGCTTAAATGTGAAAGGAGTGCTAAAATCATGCTTAGTAATAAGATGCAGGGCATTGGGCTTGTCCTTAACTGCTCTAGGTCCTCTTAGCTCACCAGATGACATGCTGTGTGCTTCACTGTTAAACTGATGTATAACAGCTGTGTTAAATCTTGTTAGAATGACCTGATTTTAGAAATGTTTATCAGCAGGGTCCTCCTTTCTCCCCTGTTATTTATCTGTGTGCTCACCATTTTCTCTTAAGCATCAGGATCTCTCATTAACCATATCTGTTGGTCAATATGATAGTAACTGAGAAGACTTCTGAGAATTTACTACCAACATTTGCTACTTTGTGGTGATCCTCTCTCTTCTGATGTTTGGTATCAGTCTCTGATCACCTAATACAGGCAGCTGATTGCACTGGACTTTTCAGACACACATTGATTACCACAAATTTTGACCTCCAGGGTGTCTTTTGGGCAAGAGATTACAAATAAACATATCAGTGCCATTTCCGTATTATTTCTAATGGGAGTCAGCTGCCTATTTTAATCAAGATGTACTGAGATATAGGCTACACTATGAATAATTTCAGTGTGAATAACTCTCCAAGGTGAATTAACATTTAGCTCCTGAGACTTGTTAGTGAAGTATTTTCCAAGACTGTTTCCCCATTGTATGTTCTCCTCAACCTGTGCAAAAGGTTTGGCAATACTTAACAGCTGTTTTTTATTGTCCATGAACATAGAAGTTTGTGATGTTTGTAGTCAAGATCTCTGCGAAGAAACAAAGAGCTGACCAAAGCAGTGTATCAAAAATAAGGTTTAACAACATCTGCATTTTCTCTTTCTCTTTAATTTTTTAATAGGATGATCCAGTATGAAGGACACACAGCAGTTTTTCAGTCACACCAATTTACTTTAAAGAAAACTTGTCTCTCTTATCTCACAAGGTTTGAAACAAAATAAACTTAAAAATGAATGATTCATTTCTATCTGAAATAAATACTCAACTTTAGGTGCCACGACAAAAAGCCATTGTGGAGAACAGATGGCAGTAATTGAGATCTAGGTACTAGCTACACAGGTAGCATCCAAATCTATTTAATGGGTGCTGGAAAACAACTTTAAAAACCCAACACTCTTAGATGAATGCAAATTGCTGTGGTGGAAACAGCACAAGGGAAGTCTAGCTTATCTGTGCACTGTATATCCATTTCTGTCCAAACAAAGCAATAAAATATATGTAGAAATGATAGAGTAAGGCCTCTCCAATTTAGTGAGAAACCTCAATTTTTTGGGTCATTTTTGCCATTTTTGTCTTCCTCTTTTGTACTTAAAAAAAGAAAATCAGGTGGTTTTCAAGAGCTTCTGTTATATAAGAAAAAATGAAAGTTGCAAAGAAATCACAAAAATCACATCTTAAAAAAGAAAGGGGAGAAATAGCCTATGGATGCATGAACTAAATGTGTTAAATAGTACATGCTGCTAAGCAATTTGAAAAATATTAATCAACATCCTTTGAGCATAAGCTCAACACAGTTCACAGCCCACAGCTGTGACTCAGAAGGAAAGTTCACTATTAAAATGTCAACCTTGTCATTTACTCCTTTTGCCATTTACTTAATTCTGGAGGAAAACCTTATTCATTAATGCTGGTTTTTTTTTTCTTGGTAGCAGTTGTGCTCCGGTGAACACTTCTATTTGCATTCAGTCCTGAAATTTGGACTCTCTTATGAGAAGTTTACAGGTGATCCTGTGCTGTGTTTAGTTTTTGACTCTTTGCAGCTTTGTGTGTGTAAATAGCCACAGCACTGCACAGCAAATGGTTAAGTGAAAAGCAAATACCCAAGGGAGTTCTTACCACAATCAGAAAGAGGAAGAAAGCAGAAGACAATAAAATGAGCTTGGAACTTAGTTTCCTTCTAAGAGAGTCTTCAGGAACACATACATCTGGGACTTGAACACTAAATATGTGACAAGTCTGGGGAGGATCATGTATTAAAGGCTGGAGTACACACTATTTTCCAGTTGACCAGGGGACTGGCAGTGAAGCAAGATAAAGCCAGGAAGAGAAAGCTATCAAAAATTGCCTATTCCTTGTTCCAAGAGGAGCCTCTGATTGCACTGAAAAGCTGTGCAGGGACTATTGAATGCTCACTATGGATATTGGCAGTGGAGGGGAGTCCCTTAGATCATTTTGTCATCTTCTCTGAGAGCCAGAGAAGAGGCTGGTGGTCCTGTGGTATGCACAGATCTATTACAGCTGGTGGTGGGGTCCAAGGCTGTGACCCAGGAAGAGATGACTGGTCCGGGGAGATGGTCCCGAAAGGAATCGCCTTCCCGGGGTCCAGTGTCTTCCCTCAGCTGCTGGCAGAGGAGCCCTTGCAGAAGCTGTCAGCTCTTTAGTGATATCAGCTCGTGATTCCAGCTCAGCTCTGTAGGGCAGCCTCCAGGCCAAACCAGACCAGAGAGAGAGACGAGAGGGCCCGTGTGGCTGGTTCCGCACGAAGGTAGCTTTATTGTGGGTCCTCTCCGGTGAAGGGAAGAGCCACGGATGACCTCTCTCTCTTACAGGGGTGAATTGGTCTTGCTTTTATAGGGATACAGGGGATCAGCAAGGGACCAATGGATTACAGAGGGTCTGGGACAGACCAATGGGTTACAGAATCATCTGCATAGTGTCTCCCAAAGGATTGTGGGTCTACCTTTCCTTGCCATGACCCAGTGGTTGCCTTTCCAGGGAGTCCTGCGGGGAGATTGCTCAATCTCCTTATCTCAGCAGACATCCCTCCAGGGCAGTGGCTGGGCATACCCCACACAGGTCCCTTAAGATCCATGGAGATTAGGGGAGAAAATTTGAACTGGAGTAGCAAATTGCAGTAGAGAGATATGGGGATTCTCACAGTGTTATTTATTCTCAAACCTAATTGCAAAGAAATTTCCATGGGCTTGGAAATGAGCTACTTTACTTGGACATGTTTTGCTCCTAAAAAATTTCAAGAGTATGCTTCCTGGGAGGAATGAGCCATGTGATTATGCTTCTGTTATCTGAATTGGACGAAAATGTCATGCTCAAAGGAGCAGTGCATTTTTTCTCTAAGCCTGATTGCGAGTGACACCCGTTACTCACCTTTCAGATGAGCAGATAATTGGAAATGCGCTCTTCTATCACATCTGACTGGGCCTCTGAGGACATCTCTATTATCTCTCTATTATGGCCTTTAGGGAGAATGGAGCTGCTTTTTTAATATGCCCTTTCCAGCTTTCACTCACTGTGATCAGCTTCTTAGCCATGTTGCTTTACTGTGTGGGTGATCTCCTCTTCAGTGCTTGAGCTGCCCTCACAGCTACCAACAGAGTAAGGGGCTGCTCTGTGCAAGCAGTGCTTTCATAGTCCATCCCAAAACATTGTCCTGGGACACACAACAGCTCTTGTAAGTTAATATCACTCCACTGACCCCACTATACAATGGACCTGCAATGGCTGACATCAGTCTGTCCTACCCTTTGCTGTACTGCTCCACAGGCCACTGTATCTCCTTTCTTCCCAAACACATTCATTCCTCCTTTGCTATTATTTTCTGTCCCTGTGCTTGCCATCCTCTCTTCTCCATAGTCTCCAATTCTGGACCACTGCGTTTTTACCTGCACCCTGACCAGCTCTTAGCTCTGGTGGCACCTGTGGAAAGCCCTCAATAATTGTCATAGTCCAACCCAGCTGACTGTGCTGAGACATCGCTGATTTTATTAGCTTGAGTCTCACTTCTGGTCTTGTCTGTGCATGAAAAGTATCAGGGAGCTGGGAGCTCATGGCTCCGGGAAGTTGTTCAGAGCAAGCTTCTAGGAAGACAGGCAAGAGAGCTCCCTGTTCCTGTGGATTTTCCACCTCTGTCACCTGAAAGCTAAGCTGTGTGCTTCCTTCCTGAAGAGAGAACTACTGGTAGACCTCACTTGCCCCTGCTTTGGTCATGATTTACACTAAGTTTAAGGCAGCAATCCTGTGCATGTGAAAAGGAGACAGATGCTTTAAAATGAGGGCTGAATGACTTACACTGAACAAAAAGCAAAATTGTATTCATCTCGTTTCTTATGGCCACCCTGTGTGCTGAGCTGGATACTTTTAGTTTGTAATTAGAACTCGCTGGTTTCACAAGGTCCATGTAAGCTCTGCTGTGTCAGCTCTTACTGACAGCATTACAAGGTTATCCTCAGTATTGGATAAACTCTAGGGAACCAGTAGTACTTAAAGTGTTTGTAGGATTTCAGTAAGCAGGACGTTTAGGACATTACTTTGCACCTCAGAAGCAATTTATAATCTGAGGCAGGTACTCGCCTGCTTGTACATGAAAAATAATCTCTTGCTTTGACTCCAAGAAATATCCCTGTGCTAATACCTTTATATAATGGAGGTTTTGGTGTTTTGGGGTTTTTTTACTGGTTGTTTGTTTGTTTTTTTAACAAAAAGGCTGATGAAACTAACTTTCATCAAATGGGCTTCCAAAACTCTACCCCCAGACTAATCTATATTTCATTAGATGAAGTACGTAAGAGGCTGTATCCCTCTTGATTTATGAGCAAAAGTTTTATGAGAAATAGGAACTGTATAATGTAGCTGATCCATCATTCAGAATAAGTATTAATAATCCTAGCCAAAATCAAAATTCTTCTGTGTTGCTATCCAGTGATACATGAGAATTTTCCAGAGGTCCCAGAACACCACAGCATGGCTTAACTGGCCTTCAGAGCAAGTGCTACACTAGAATGTGTTATTCCTTGGAAAAGGATCATTAATCTCAATTTTGACCTGAACTAATATACTCCAAGGATGACAATGGACTTTGGCTTGAGATCTGTGTACAGCAACAGACAAGAAGAGAAGGACTTAAAAGGACCTGACTAAGGTTTTGTGTTCTTGCATGCAGTAATTAGCCTATTAGGTTGTGTGGTTTCTTTCCAGCCCTTTCAGTTATTTAGAACACTATGTAACAGCAACACACTTGCTATTTTCAGAGCAATGTACAGCTTGTAAGGAAGTCACTCCACTGCGGAGTGCTGGGTTATGATCCTGTGTTCAGGCTGAGGCTCTGTAAGACTGCTTGTGCATCCCCTACATGCAGCAAACACTTCCATGGGGACTTTGAGTAGAGGTCCCTAAGGCAATGCTATGATTCGCCCCAGCAGCATTCCTCTTTTCAGTTTTTTTGTCTCACCCAGTGTATAGTTTTGCCCAGGGATGTATTAATACAGAGTACACAGCTGGACCTGGAGCCCCAGATATCTCCTCTGCATGTGGACCCTGAAATTGCTGGGCCACAGAGTGAGACTTGGACAGTCTCACATTCCAGCACCAGAGACCTCATTTTGTTTCCATAACACAGGCAAAATGAAGGATGCCATCTTCCTTCCCTGCTTACTTCCAGTCCGTGCCTAAAGCACTGTCTTGGAAAGAGGAAAATCCAGGAATCTACACTTGGTAGTACCATGAGCCATTGCTTTCCACACAAGGGAGAATTTACTCCCATCCTTTATGAAAAAGGCAGGGACCCTGCCCTCCAGGCTCTTCTAAAAGACTGAGGCAGTTGTGAGCCTCTGCTGTAAAGGGATCCCTCTGTGTGGGTGCCAGGTGGGGATACTGGCTTCATGTAGGTGCCTGGTCTGAAGGAGGGGACTGCCTTCCCTTTGGGGCTCCCCCTACGTGACTTCGCACTGTGCCCCAAAACTTCATGTGCTGACTACTGCGAATTCTATTTTGAGGCACTGCATTTTAGCTCTCCCTGGGCATGCTTTTTGTATGCCAAAATCCCTTTCATGGCTTTGGCCAGACAATGACTGTCCACAGTCTCACATGATGCAGACAAGGAGGAGATGCACTAGTCCCAACATGTGGCCACTGTTCCAATTCCTGGACTGCAGGCTTCATCTATTCATCCACTGTGTCCTGTACTTGGCTTTGTCTGCTTCATCTTTTGCCACTCTTCCTATCACCATAGGGTCCTCCACATTCCCTGGAAACCCTAGAGAGCTGCTGCTCCTCTCCAGTGGCTCCAGGACTGCAGCTATGCTCAGTCGACAGGACAACAGGGACTTCTTTCAGAGTCTGTTGGTGCTGTGCTGAAGCTGATGTTGCAGAGCAGGTCAGCTGTCTGCAGATATCTCAGAAATCCTAGGGTATCCCAAATGGTGCTGGGCATCCCAAATGGTGCTGGGCATCCCTAATGGTGCTAGGCACCCGGGTTTGTTGAGCTGCTTTCTCTGACTGGTGTCTACAACCTACTGCTGAATGTCAGCTCTAAAACTAGATGACATATGTCTCATACCCAGCATAAGAGCCACACTGCAGCTCTTCCATATTCTATGTGTAGCACCATCTTCCTCCCCTCATAAATTTACAGTTTTCATATTATTAGTGAATTAGTCCTCAGTGCTGACCATGGCTTTAATTTATTTTCCTCGTGGTTGATTTTCAACCAGGAAAAGGAAAATTGTGATCAAAATCCTGGAAGAGGAGTGAGGGAGATTCCTGAAATTCAGCCCTACCTCCTAGACTGGTTTCTCTTAGCAAGAGAATTCTGGTAGCATTAAGCGGGTCACTTAATCTCTATATATGTCAGAGATTGGTGGGAGCATTTGTAAAATGATGATGACAATGGTCCCAAGGGCTTTGCCAAGAAAAAAAACTGTTTTAAGAAAGCTTGTAAAAGCATTAAAAATGTAAGCAAGTTCTGACCAGTAAATTGTTATTTAATGGTGATGCTCATTGCCCAGGGCTTCAAGAGCAAGGACAAAAGGCAGAATATACACAGATAGGATATACTGGCAAAATGAGGAAAAGGTGAACTTGTGACTTTTGCCTGGATTCATTGTAAAAACCAGGGATGACTGAGATGCTTTAAGTCTTGAAGGATCTGTGACGACTTGGATTTGCTCTGTGCAGAATCTCCCACCACAGCCAGATGGTCCAAACTTAATGAAATGAAAATACCCCATTCTTCCAGCTTCTGATCTCTCTTTCACAGAGGATGTGGTCCTGTCACACCATCTGTTCTGAACGCATTTTAAAAAATACTGGGGATCTTCATAACACTGCTTCTTGACAGACTTCTGTGTTGCATTGCATCTGCTTTCTCATTGCATCCCACCTCACAGAACATGGTTCAGTTTTATCATGTCTTTATATGTAATGAACTTCATCCATATGCACCAAGACTGTGGACAATATATACAGCTGCAAAGAAATTGCCATTCTATTATGAGAGCTTTTCTTGTAAATGTAAAGGAATATGAAGATTCAAATGTCATGGTAGTTGTTGAAAGGAGTTTGCAGAAGATTCTTTCTGTTGTAGTTCTGGTTGCACCTTCAGAATCAGGTCCTTGGAGGCAATACTTGTTTTCACCTCTTCTAAATGTTGAACATAATTGTTCACTTATATTTGATTATAACCTTCTTTAGTATTCTTGAAAAAGATGAACCTCAGAGAAAATATTAATTCTCTGAAATAGTAAAAAACTTTAAAGTATGAGTAATTTTTCCATGTTGCCAAGGATCATGTCATTTGCTAAAGCCATTGTTTCTCATGCTCTCTCTGGGGAGTTAGTATTGTCATTTTTAGTATTTAACCTGGTTACTATAGTCCCAGAATACGTAGAAATATTGATTTTTACACATAAAACTTCCTTTTTGGAAGAATAAGAGCAAAGGCATCAAAACAGGTCTTAGCTAGATGTTGCTTGCCCTGCTCAGAAACATGGTCTGTTAAAATCACAGATGATTCCTGAAACATCTTGAGGTCTGCTCTAAAAAGCTTACCTTTTTGCTGAAGTTATTTCCTCTTTCAGAAACTTTGCCTAGCAGATTTCTCCTTATTTCCTTGCATGTTCTCTTCAGATTATGCCTTGACAGACCTTGCTGCTGGCTATGCACTCCAAGCAATTACTATCTCGATCTTAAACTCCAAATAAAGGAAAATAATAAGGGAATGGAGGTGGAGGAAAAAAGGAGGTGGTGGCCTCTATAGTGTTTCTCCAAGTATCCTGAACTCTTCCTTCTCCTGTAATATGGTGATTTGGCACTTACAGAGCTGCTCCCACCTTCAAAGCATGAATTTGTAGAGAAAATAGAAGAAGGAATGTTGCAATGAAAGAAATATGAAGGTGAAGAGTGCAGAAAAATAAGGCCATCGCTGTGAGAGTAAATGGTGACCAGAAAAGCCTACCCTTTGCTATTTTGCAGACACTTTAATTTTGCCATGTTTTTCTTCTCTTTACTAAAATAAAAAACCAAAAAAAAAATCAACCCACAAAGCTGTGTGTCTTGCACATAGCATCTCCTGTCTATTTATATCAGGTAGTTTTCATCTGACAGAAATAAAGAAATTTCCAATAAAGCTGTTCACATTCAAACTGTGTGCCAGGACTCCCTTAATAGCCAGAATATGATTATAATTTTAGGATGTGATTCATCCCATTTTAAAATAAATATCTGTTGTTGATCACATGAATTGTGTCCTAAAAGCACCTGTTTCCTTTTGCTGTCTGTAAGAGGAGCTAGGGAGAATAGTTCAGGCACAGACATCTTTGTGTTGCAGACTTCAGAAAATCTGGTTCGTCCAACGCAGCTTTTGAAGAGACAAACTCAAACTACCTTCCTATCCAAACTTGAAACCAAGCTGAATGACCTGTGTACCAGATACTTTAGATGGTTTTGGTATTATTTTATACTTCCAGACCCAAGCAGTTTTGTACTACTGCTGCTGTACTGTTGATAATTGTTACCAACCAGACACTTACAAAAGAGGCAGCTCCATTTCAGTGCCGGCTAAAGTGACCTCTCTTAATTAGTTTCCTTATTATGCTGCAAAATCTTGTGGGTTCCTTTGGGTTGAGAGTCATTAGATACATACAAGCTATTATTGATTCATTACAATTTTTTTTCTCAGTTTTTTCGCAGGTTTCTTCATTTTAATATTTGTCCTAGCCACTTCTGAGCAGCTGTTTTCAGTGCAGCTTCCAGCCCTGATTGACCCAGCCTGTTCCCATTCAGAGCACGTTAATTAGTGATGCAGAAGACAGTCAGGACAGATATGTTCTCTGCCAGTGGAGAGCTAGGTCTATTTCTCCACTTATATTGCTCATTAGTAGAGTTATTAAAAAAATATGTTGGGGTGATGTCTCCTTCCCTCCACTGAGGCAGCCTGTGCTGACCATGCTCCCACCACTGCTAAGCGCCCATACTGGAGGTGGGGGTGAATTGGAACTGATATCTCCAGGTAGAAAGTTTGAAGCCCCTTTGTCCCCATGGTGAAAGATCCAGATGTACAACGGCCCTATTATTTCTGTGCCTTGGCTGAATGGGTGCACCCCAATTCATCCCAAGGGACCAATATCCCACCTAAAAGGCCAGGATTAGGTAATTTTTCACTGCTTTCTGTCCTCAGCCTCTGCTACCTTTCTCCCTCTCCCACGTTCCATTCATTTTCTGGATATCTGGGTCTCCTTTTCGTTTGACTTTGCTATTACTGTTTTCTTTGTTATTTAGGTAGCACTGCTGATGGCCACAAAGATAGGTGGTAAATGGGGTGTGACAGGTAATAGCTGTGGACCCTGAGGGCCCTAAAGTGTAAAAGTAATGCAAAACAAACAGAGGAAAAACCAACAAGATCAATTGCAGACTAGGGAGGAGTGCATTGCAGTCAATGTGCTTTTTTTGGAATATGAGCATTTGAAAGCCTTTGCTGAAGCACTAAGAAACAGGAAGAACAACACGGAAAGGGTCATTTCAGACACTTGGGAGGTACTAAATACAGTTTTCCTCCTTTTCTTTAGTCCCCCTTTCACAGCTGCATTAGCAGAAAGTAGGTAGTCAAGGACAGAGAGTTCATTGTTGGAGCAGTTGTGAACAGGCGTTCCTCCTGGAGAAATCTGCTCTGCAGAGCCAGGCTGGTCCAGGGAGAGTGCAGTCTGCTGTGTGTGATAGTCCAGCCTCACCATCACCTGAATCCTGGCTAAGCAAGCATGTACAGTTTGCACTTACCACTCAAAAGAGTGCATGTGTGAGAAAATTGACTTCCCAGAGTTAAAGGGTCAGTGACTGTCCTTATCTGCGCACTCTCTGTTACCATACTGCTTCTAAGTCTAGGTGAGGTCTAAGCATCCCAGGGCTTGGTCATGTGTCACTGGTGGAAAAATACATCTGTTCATTCACTATTAACAGATCAGTTAATTTCTAATCAGAGTTCGCAGACAATTGTAAAAGTAGCAGCTGGAAAAAAATAAAATATGTAAGAGCAGTCAAAGTGAAGGTTGTTTTTTTTCATTTGTGATGTAGAATGAAACCAAATGCCAATGCCTTGAAGTTCCCCTCGGGATAAGAAATCTGAATTTCACCAGCTTGAATTATAATACTAATATCCCTTCCTAAAAAGGGAATAATAAGCTTGGCTTGCTCATCTGTGCTGGAAAGCAAATGAGAGCCAGACTTCCTGATATTGGATCTGCACATAGAGAAGGAAGAGGGCCATTTCTAATGAGGTACCACATACTCTCACTTCTGCTCTGTGCTACACTTGTTTAGCCCATTATTGTGATTAAAATCCATCTTGCCTGTACCTTTAAATACAGCTCCACTCTAGGAATAGCAGAAAGAAAACTGTATTTGTCTAGGACATGTTTTCCCCTGCCAAATATACAAACTATCAAAACAAAATGTAGCAATTTGTCTTTCATTTAATGATGAACATTTTGCTCTGATATTTGTTCACTTTTCCAGAACTGTCTTAATTAAACTGCTGTAATCTATGTTTTCATACCAAACATGGTAATTTTGTTATTCAGGAGACACAGAGCTGGAACATTCTGATGCTTCTGAAGTGATGGTGTATATGAAAACTTATTTCATAATTTCTGGAGGCACATAAAAAGAAATAATTGTGTTTTATGCAGAATTAACTCCCTCTGAAGATGCTGCTGTGAAAAAAATCACAATAGTGTATAAATCATAGTGACATTCTCTGTTGTTTGACAGTTACTGGCTAGAAAACTTAAATACAAATTGCAAAGTAAAGATGTGAAACAAAGTCGATTGCATGACAGGAAAATTTCCATTTCTTTTTTTAGTTTTATGAGGGTTGTCCAGATCAAATCTTACATATCAAGGTAGGAGTGATGGTAAAGATGCTTCTGTTTTTTTTGCAGTGTTCTTCAGTCTCAGCTCCAGCATCTGGTTGTCATCTACCCTCTTTCAGCCATCTGTGTCACTGAGCTTTAATATTGACGTAGCTAATTAGTGATTCCTGCCTCAGCCAAAGATAGCTGTGATGGATTTTTACTCCTGAAATGTGCAACTATTGTGTGCTCGTGTGTTGATATTGATGTACCTGCAAGAATTTTTCTTGTAAATGTACAGCCTTATCATCTTGGAAATACCATCTTCCACATTTCTGTCCTTAAGGTGAACAGGTGAACCCTTTTTTGACAGAAACTAAAATAGCTTCTCCATGAATAAAACCTCAAGCATTATTTATAATCACGCAGTATATATTTACAAGGAAAGCTTTCATTATTTTTCTATTTTCTGTGGTGTGGTCAATGTTTAATGACTGGTTTGATGATATAAGAACAGCTAGCAGTGTATCTACCCTGAGGGAAAAGTCAAGGAGTTTGCAGAGGCTTACACTGCTCTTTGCAAGGCAGACAACATTTTGATTTTTAAAACATATATTGAGCATACAGTATTTCCCCAGAGAAACTGGGAAGGAGAGTATGAAGAGTCTCTGTTTATTCCCCATGGTCACAGACTTGGGTGCAGGTCCCTCCTGATGGTCTCTGGGAAGTGATACTGTGCTCCCTTTATCCCAGGTCTGTGAAAACTGCAACATCTCACAAGAATAAGGGCTTGTGTCTGTGCCTTCTGTCCTCTCTGCTTGGGGAACTTGACTTTTTAAAACTGATCTCAGTATCCTTTGCTTGTCATTGCTTTAGGCTTCTTCCCTGCTTTCTTGGTGGATCCTTGGCATGGTTGATTGCCCGTGAAGCTGGACCTGAAAACAGCACAGCTGTGAAAAGCGCTGTACAGCCCCTCTCTACTGAAGACCAGGCACACAAGCAGTCCATTTGTTTGAGGAGAGGCAAAATAACTCTTCCCTCTTCTCCTAATGGAAGTATGGGCTAGACTTTTCCCTAGTGCAGTAAATCAGAGAATCAGAGAATGATTTGGGTTGGAAGGGATCTTAAAAATCATCTGGTTTTGCCTCCCTCATCATGGGCAAGGACACCTTCCACTAGACCAGGTTGCTCAAAGCCCCATCCAGCCTGGATATGAATGCTTGCAGGGCTGGGGAATCTATAACTCCTCTGGGCAGCCTGTGCCTGTGTCTCACCACCTGCACAGTAAAGCATTTTGTCCCAATATCTGATCTAAACCTACCCTGTTTCAGTTTAAGGTTTTGCAATAACCCACTTGTTCTGTTGGTGCAGCTGCCACAACCAAGCCCATCAGTACTGCTGGTAGGCCTAATTGCCCTGTCTCACCCACGTGTCAGTATTGCAGGTGAAAGATTGGATCCCGGTTCATAGAAGGAACCAGAACAGGAAAACAGCTCTGCTGCACATGGCACACATGGACGAATTGTGAGGGTCTGTGTACAACTACAGCACAGCACAGGGTTGCTCCTGCCCAAAAACAGAGAACTGTTTTACATCAGTGCTGCTCTATTAATCTGATCTCTGACCCACAGCAGAGCTAACCAGCTTGGATTTGGTGCCTCACACTGTCACAAAGCCAGTTCTAGATAGTGGGTCCCACTCCTGCGGTCTCCTGTGCTCTGCAGATACACTCCAGCAGCAGTTCCCGCTTCTACCTCCTCTGCATCCATGGGGACAGTCCAGCCTCACCATCACCTGAATCCTGGCTAAGCAAGCATGTATAGTTTGCACTTACCACTCAAAAGAGTGCATGTGTGAGAAAACTGACTTCCCAGAGTTAAAGGGTCAGTGACTGTCCTTATCTGCGCACTCTCCATCTATCCATTACATTTCTTATTAGAGTGTATCTGCTGAGACAACCAGAGAAATATGAAGTCCCTGTAACTCTTTAATCAAGTTCTGGTGCAGTATCAGTATGGTCCAGCAGATTTCTATGAAGCTTTTAATTTTCATGCTCTTTTCATCCGCTTTCTGGGTATGGGCTGAGAGAAGAATTTATCATGTCTCCACAGAGGTAAGCTGGAATTAGACTGTCAGTGATGGTCTTGCGTGTGCTCTGGCAGTATAATTTAGTAGGTCATCAGTCTAAAATGAAGGCTTAGGTCCCTTCTGGCATTTTCATTTGTGATGGCTGAGTGCTTTGCCTCCTTTTCTTACTGCATGATTTTCAGATAATTGTTCCAACTTACACATAATTATATTAGCTCTGCTATTTAAATGCCATATAGTGCTTGGAGGTTTGATTCTTTTTTAAAGCCTGCTGCTGTTATCAAACTTAAAAGAACATGGAAATGTGAGATTTTCCCAGCAAAAGTGGACTTCCAGTCTAAGTTGCCCTTTTACACTTCACTCACTCTGTAACCCAAAGAACCAAGTGCACAATCATGTACCACTCACAACTCTGAAATCCTGCTGCAGCAAGACAAAGCTTAGTAGGAGAGACTGAGGCGGGAGGGTAAACACTTGACCTCTCTTTTCTTAGCTCTTATTATATATCAGGTAACCACACTTCAAGCTGAAGAGATGAGTGTCAGTGCAGTAATGTTACTGAAAGTAACCACTTTGTGGCTTGAAAGATGTTGCTTTCCCTTTTGAAAGCATTTCATCTCACAAATGGTTTTGGATTGTGCTCTGCTCATGGATCTTTATGGCACAAAGATGTGTTTAAGCCACTGGAACAATGCTTATCGTCTCTTGAACTTGCAGGTGCTTCTGACTCGTCTATTGCTCAACTCTTATTTCAAGCATCACACTATTAATTTGCAGAAATAGTTTTTCCCCTGAGCTGAGGTTGTTGCTTGTCTTTTGTTAATTATTTCTTATTCTGTCAATTCCTATGTTTTAAAAAGATACTATGAATTATGTGCTTCTGAATAGATAGATATAATTTCCTTAAGCAGATAATATTCTTCAAGTGCAGTTTCACTCTTTGGATTTCATTGTGTGCCTTTCCTTAGGCCTTTCCAAAACAAGCCAGAAAGCCAACAGGCTAAGCAGGGTCTGGGTGAGAGTTTGTTTAGTTTTAATGTTCAGTGCTCTGTGAATTGCTTATCAAGGGCTGAGGTCTCAGCCTGTGTGGGACTAGGTAAACAGTATTAAAAACCATTCAGAACGAGCTATGGATGAAATACATAAGTACTTCATAATTTATATTTATTGGTGGAGAAAGCAGGATGAGAAGTGATGGTTCTTCTGTATGTTTTGAATTATTGCAGTCAAATTGTGCATGCACTAAATACAGAATTTTAGATAGGGCTGATGAATATGCAGGTTAATAAAAGTGTCTGATGTGTCTCATGCTTAGAGCCCATTTTCAGTTGTTTCTTTTGTTGCCAGAATTTCACCATCTGAAGTGAAGCTCTGCCTGCCATGTCTACTCAGGTGGAATTACAAAGAAGTTTTGTTTCTCCTTTTGACTGGCATACAATTTGTGTATGTTTGAGAATATGCCATTTATTCTTCTGGTGAAGTCTTCAAGTCTTGCATCTTGTAGAAAAACAAGCTTGTGTGTTCTCAAGAGGCATTTGCTACACTCTGATTTTCCCTTGCTGTTTTCAAGTGTGGATGCTTAGACTCTCTAAGGCAATCTCTGTGCCATCAGTGCTTTTAAATGGACTATAAATGTTTCATAAAGTGATCAAGGACCTCTAGCACAATGTAGATGGGAACAGAGCTTTGGTCTCAAATACTCCGTCTGAACCACTGAAGAAATGCTGGCTGAATCTTTGTACCTTGTTCCTCATGCAAGACTAAAGGATGGGGCAGCAATGTGGTCTTACTTCGAAGGCTTCAAAGAGCTCAGCTCCTGTTGCAAGTCTGTGGGTTGTTCTAATGAATATGGTCCTTTACAGTTTCTTTGGTGTTTTTCTGATGATCAGAGTAGTTGGGTGGAAGAAACTGTAAGACCATATGGCCAATTTCTTTTTTTTTCTAAGTAAAAGTGGGAAAAGGATCTGTGGGAGGAGCTGTACTGCCAAAATTCTTCAAAAGTCAGTGCAAGAGGCTTTAGGACGGCTCTCCCACTGCAGCAGTGTTAAGCTGTATGAATAGCACTGTGATCTACCCTAATAAAAAGAAAAGAAATCCCAACATATCTATTAATTTTCCTTCAATTATTACAAAACTTAATCTGGAATCCTCTACTTCCATAAAATTAACAAAATTTGAATGTCTCATTTTCCCTCCTCTCTGCCTGTCTCTAACTGATGCTCTTACTGTGACCACCACGATGTTTTCCTCAGGAGAATTAATGACATTTTATGTGTTTGCAGCCAGATGAATCTCCATAGTACAAGGGAACAGTTTGTTTCAAAATCTCCTAAGAAGCATGTTACAGAACTTGCTTGTGGAATGCAAGGAGGACTTCACATGAAATAGAGAAGGAAATTTTGAGTGTTCAAGGGCTTGGGGGATAATGCAGTCTCTCCAAATTAGACTATTTGATATTGAAATAGCTTTCATGTGTGACAGGAAAGAATTAGTCATCTTCCTTTAAAATAATTGTTCTCCGGCCACTTGCTGTTCCAGCTGTCACCAACTGGCCTCTATTTTGGCTTCAAAACAAAACAAAATGTTATCTGGTCTTGGACTGTTGGAGCTTAAAAAGTAATGATCCAGATGAATAACCTCTTGGTTTTTCACTGCCATGGAAGCAGCATTAGTCACTCACTGGTGCCAGATGTTATAGTTAGCCCCATATTATTGGCATGCTAGTCACTGTAGAGGACTTCAGGGCTCCTCTGTGGAACATTAGGGCTGTAGTACACAGTGACAATTCACCTAAAACAATTTTCTGCCATACTTAGCTCGTATTTGGGTAAAAATGAGCTCAGAGAAATGTGAAGCAGGTAGAAGTTTCAGTGCCAGTATCCCAGGACTGTCAATGAAAGAGTAGGGGAGTCCCCCCTCTCTGCAGACCTGACCTTGCTGTGACCAACCTTAGGCATCCTCCTTTTAGGTGCTGCTAATATTTTCCACTGTCTGGGTTTGTCTGCTGAGTCCATACATATTCAAAGTAGCAACATAATGCTTGAATGCTAAATAGTCCTGTTTTAATCAGAGAAAACTAGCTATTTTCTATAAAATTGTTATAGGTGTTGTCAGAGAGAAGCAATCTATAAAGCAGGTGAAAATGAGAAAGACTTAATGAGAGGTCATGTAAGAATCAACTGCTAGTTCATGAAGCACACAGTAAGTATTCTTTGTTTCCCTTCCCCACAAATCACTTTGATAATCTAGCATTAAGACAAATGAGTTAATCTGATTACTAGAGAAGATTTAAATAATTGAATGTAGTTTAGAAGTAGTAAAAAATAGCAGCTATGCTGTGCTCCAGAATAGGGCCTGTCCATGTCACAACTTGCAGGGAAGGGTAAGAAGTGAATGCACTCTTTATTTGCAGTTGGTCAGGCACAGCAAATGACCTTTCAACAACTCCAAGAGCTGGCAAGTTCCTTCAACCATGGACTATTTATGGTGCTGCTGTGAGCATGTTCTGACACTCTCCTTGTTCTCTGACACAGATTATTTTTAAACAGATGGCAAAACAAAAAGGCAAACTAAAAGGATGCAGAAAGAATATCACACGCAGTGGAAAGAAGAAATAAAGTCCAGTTTCCAGGTGCTCTTCCATATGTAGGTGAAGCTAATGGCTATGGCTATATATCCAAGGAGATGGGCTCCAGGAAAGTAGTCTAGAAGTCCTGAGGGTAGTATAAATCATTGCTTCAGTCCCTCTGCTCTTTGTCTGGATTTTCCATTTTGTGAGGGAAAACTATTTTTAAGGCTCTCAAAAGAGGAGTGGGATGACAATAGACTATTCCTGCATTGTTTTGCTCACTATCTAGTTCTAGTTTCTGCCACAGCTGTTTTAGTTCATGCTTTTTCAGATTACTTTTCTTGTTTACTGGATGCTATTTCAGCATGTTTCTTTGTTCTGTGTTTGGGACAATTTATCTTAAACCTGAGCTTCCCTCAGAACAGCAGTAGTAGCTGCGGCAGAGCTCAGCAGCAGCAGCCTGCTCAAATATTCACATGTCTTCCCAGCAAAATTTTGAAGGTACAGAGGTGTTGTTTTCAGGATCCCTTCCAGCAAACAAGAAGGCCAGTTGGATTATATCTGCAGGGTGGGTGTTGGAGGCTCATTTAGATACACTCTGAGGGTGAATTTCTCAAGCTACAGGGGTCCTTGCAGCTAAATTCTTTGATGCTAGTGACAGTCACTGACACTGTGGGCAGTAGTGCAGGATGCCTTCTGCAGGGCTGCACCCTTACTTCTTCATTATTGAAGATACTGCTAGCAGTGGGAAGGGGTATTTTTTCAAGTCCAAGCTCTTCCCCTTCAGCCCACACACTTTGGCAAGCTCTGTGCTTCAGCAAAGAGGGAAATCAACTCTGGTACTCAGAAAGATGTTAATTATTGGCAGCTCCAGCCCAATAGCCAGCAACCTGCACTGCATCAAAAGCAGTATCATGGAGTCCAATATTGGAACATTAGTGCAAGCTGAATATTGCTCCTTTGAACTTAGATTGGTTTTAGTTTGCTCTTGTTATTTTTTCCTGTATTGTTTCTTTTACTAAGGAGACAACAAGAAGATACACAGTTGGCCCTGTTTCTCATAAACAGCACAGCAGTTCTGACAGTGGTATTGCAGGAAGCAGGAAGATCCCTCCTCTCTTGCTGCAGCCATAATACAACAACTGGTCTATTTCTGTCTTAACTTTCATTAGGTTTTGTACCCCTGCTTTGACCAAAAACCCATTGCTTTATATATCTTCCTTTTCCAAAGGCAAGAGACCTTTCTATTTCCATATTAAATTATTAAATGTGTGCACATTATTTGAATTTATTGTTTGACCTTCTTGGTCTTTTATAAATATAAGCTATATATGTGTAAAAAAATTTTAAAAAAAATATTTTTTTTTACACAGGTCTTTTTTCCATCATGTCTGGGTTTAATATACTTCTTATTCTTATCTCTGAAAGGATACACAAATCAAACGTTTCCTTTTTTCTCTCAAGACAAACTACGTATTCCTTTGGCCTCTTAACTGTGTTGCTCTCCATCGCTTTAAATTTCAACTCAAATCCTCAAATAATGATCAGAATTTTTACCATTTCTCCATCTTTTTATACCATACCCCTAGTATCTTTTTATGTCCTTCTCCATTAAGAAGTAGTGAAATCTAAGCAAAGAGCAGAAATATTTGCAGTTAGTCACTATATCGGTAATTAGTTTCCCTCATTTCCAATAATGCTCTGTCTTCAGAGCATTCTACTTTTACATGTTCTTCCACTTAATATAAACTCATCTTTGGGATTTTATTTTGATCAATGATCAAATTTTCTAAAATGGTTTCAGCAGTTACCAGACTAATAAGAATAGCCCACAGCCTCTTGGTCTTATCAGCTATTTGGTGGAGAAATATGCCGCCCATTCCATCTAGAAGTAATTTACCCTTCTATTACTCATCACACTTATTCTACATTCTTTATGTAGGATACTGAAGTATCCCTTAATGATATGATTATTAGTAAAACTCTGCTCCTAATAGCATTGCCTGAATATCTATAACAAGCAGACCTCATAATGAAATGATATAGTGGTTTCTCAGCCCAGTAAAACTTCTTTAGTTATTTTTCCCAGTGAGATTGAGACAGATACTGTTGTGCCCACGCCATTGTTTCTACCTTTACATTTTTATGCTCAGTTCCTTTGTTGATGCACCCCACTGCCTTTAGCTTCACGGCTGTCTTTCCGCGCACTGCTTTTTCTCAATACATCTGCTCTAAATGTGGCTGCTATTTTACCACATGCTGTTATTCCTTCTAGTGTCTGATTTCACATCCTGTTCCAATAGCTTGACCTTGTCTGGTGTGTTTGCCAGGCCTCCTGCCTTAGTGCATGATGGGGAAGAAGTTTCTTACCAGCCATGCTCGGCAATCCAGCGGGGAGAGAAACAGTTTCTGAGGAGTGCTATCAGCTGCTTGACTGTTGTTTCCATCAGTGTGAGTTTCCTTCCTTATGCCCATCAGCTGTTTCCATGATTGTTGTTACCTCATTTGTTACTCCTGAGAACCAAAATCACTCCTGGTTTCTCCCCTAATCCTTTTTCTGGACTAAAATCCTTTCTATGAGGCATGCCAACCCTATTTTGCAGGAATTCAGAATTTCATACACATGCATTTCATGCATCCTCTTTCCATGACTGCCTCCCTGCAGCTAGTTCCTCCCAGATGTTCTCAGGTTTGCTTTTCTCAGTCTTTGCTTTGCAACAAAAGCACAAAAGCTGGTAGACTGAACCTGAAGGTGATCTACTTTGCAGGTAATGGAAGAACAGTTTGGATTCCAGTATGGAAATGTTAACAAAAATTATATAAGTGTCTTAAATGCCATATGCTAAATTACACCATAATCCCTTTTGTGCAGCAGCCACAACAGTGGAAATTAATTTTTCCAGAAATGGCTTTTATCCAGATTATTTATTTTAGACTCCAACCTGCCAACATTCAATGCAAATTTAGCTTCCTTTTGTACTTTTGAAAATCATTGCTTTTAAAATGACAGTCATTTATGTTGAGGGCATGGAGAGAGGGCACACACAGAATTCTAGTTTTTTCCCTTCAGCGCTGCATAAGCCCTATGTCTTAGGCTGAACTTCTGCCTCTGATCACAAGCTGTGCCAATCTAAGATTAAACTGGTGTTGTGGAAAGGCCTGTAATAAAGTAAGCCAACAATTGGAAAGGATACACTACCATGGCAGTGAATGAAAGTCATTCCAGGAAAAGAGGACACTGATGGCATTTTGCATTGAAGCAGAAGCATGTTATGTTGTGAAAATATAGACAGTGAAGATAATCAACAAAATCCCCCTGAGCTGGTCAGCTGTTATTTTGTAAGGCATCCTTGAGCTCACACTGACATAGGGTAAAATGAGAATAATCATCAGTAACACAAACAGATACAAGTGACCTGTCAAGTGCTGAGCTGCTTTCTTTAGTCATCCTGAACACGTTTTTTAGTATTCAATTTATTTCCCAAGCTTAGGCTTCTCTTTTGGGAGTCTTTTTGTTGTTGTGTCCTTAGAAAGTTCAGAGTTTCCGCTTTCTGAGGTTTTCCCAAATGATGAATTTTACTGAACTCCTACCAAAACCCTAGTGCACACAAGCTCAGAACCAGGCATGCAGTTCCTGTTCAAATGTGCTACAAGGAAGGCAGAACCACAACACAGGAGTGGGAAGGAATTGTTTTATAAATGATACAATGATCTAGGCAACTTGCAGCACCAAAATCAGGAGTTAAGTGGGCAAGAAGACAAGGCCCTTCTATGAATCTGCAGGAACGGGTGGCAGAAATTGCAGCTTTTAAGTTCATTTGCAAAGCAGATATCAGTCAGTCGAGGCCAAATCCAATGAAAATCTTGAATCCTCAGCTCTCCTTTGTGCATGGCAGAGGAAACCAGTCTTTGAGCAATAATCCAGACTAACCCTTCAGCAAAGACCCATCCTAAACTAAAGCAATTTCCACAAAGGGACAGTTGGAAGAGCTAGTGAGTAGAGGACATGAAGGTAAGTTTGCAGACCTGGAGCTCAAATCATGAACACAAAAAGTCCAAAATAACTCTCTTTAGTTAACACTCCTGCAGAGTATTAAAGTGATGTATTGACAATTTGTCCCCATGTTAGGCATTGTCACACCCTGTAGCTGGGTGAAAGGTGTTATTCTGATGCACCAGTAACATGCTGTGTTTGGGGAGACAGTGGGGTGCACAGTGATGTCAGAACAGGAGAGGGATGTGAGCATTGTTTGCTCATTTCTGACGTGCTCAACTCACCAAACATGGATGAACTTTAGGAGAAGATAGGAACATCAAAGCTGATGGAACAGGGTCCATGTAGAATCTTAGAGCTGTTTTGTCCTACAAGTCCTCTGAAAAAGAATGAGTTGACCATTCGGGCCAGAGTCTCTGGGGAGGACTTGCACTCAGCTTTCTTTTTTGGACGGATAAATGCTTTAAGTACTGGTCAGGGGACATTGAGCAGGTAATCAAAGTTGCTGATATGGATGCAAGGCAGTATTGCAGATGGTTGGAAACTAAAGAGCTTCAGACAAACTACTTCAGTTTCTAGTGCACCCTGTTAGACCAGGAGGATGCACCTGGGTCATCTTGAACCAGATGTGGTATGGGAAAAGCAATTGATTATCCTCTGCTGGTGATAGACCCAGGACATTGTGGTGCTTCTTTGTTTCCTATACTTAGCAGATTGCACTACCTTTTATTTTTATGCCATCACAAAGATATTTATTTCTCTATTTAAGTAGGAAAAAATAGATTTATACTTGCTATAAAAATACTTATTATTCAGATTTTTCATCATGACTGGAGATATCCTAGTGTCATTGACCTACGGTAACTTCAGGTGTTTCGAATTTAGTTATTGGAGTTTGAACCAGTCCCATAGACATCCCTTATCTCTGATGCAGATTGGGCACAGCTGGGTGTGGGTGGCATGGAGGTCTTTTATCCTTCATCTCTGACGTCCTCTTTATCGTGAGAGTTTCTGCAGTTAAACCACATGCATCTCTGTATAGGATGTCTGTCCTTTCCTTGCCATGAGAAGAGTGGATGGACTTGCTTCTTCAGATTGTTAGTTGAACCTTTTGGACATTTACGGTTAAATTATCATTCCCTTTACTTATGTCAACCTGTCATTAAATTGCTTTTCCAACTAATTTCAAGACTGAAGAAAGCTTTATAGCTCTTTCTTCACCATTAAGCTGGGTGATTTTCATGCATCTTAGAGTCTGTCACTCTATATTTCAACAATAACAGCATGTTAGATGGTGACAAGGCGCTACCTGGAGTTGCGAAGCTACCTAGCACAGATACGTGACTAAGCTCTGTGACAGTACATAAACTGCATCCTAGACTCATTATTATCTGCACCTCTAACATGTTGCCATGCATGTAGTTATCTCGAGTTTTCCTAAGCACCTAGACCTGAATCTCAGTTTATAACGTGTATTAGTTGATGGAACTCAAGCTTTTTCCAGCAGACCAGGAGCAGCCCAGTGCCCTGCTACAAATCAGTCCCATGGGTCCCTTCCCCAGTCTTTGTACTGGAAGCATAATTTAATAATTTTATGCTCTTTCAGTGACTCAGATATACTCCCCGAGTTTGACAATCTCTACAGAGATTTTCTGTTCATGCCATGGTCCCTGCAAAGAGAAGCAGCACCTGAGGGACTTCAGTGCAGCAAAACGTGGTTTAAGAGGAATGCACTCCTGATCACTGCTGTGGGTATATGCCATGGCTGATCTGTTGGATTATTTTAGTGGACTTGGTTCCCAGAAATGGAACAGAACAAGTTTGTGCATAATTAGAGCATAAAATTACCTGGAATTCATTCACAGTTACTTGTGAGTAACAGTATCTAATCAGACATTTCTCCGGGGACATGTCTGCACTGGTACTTCCAATTAGGAAGTCATCACAAAGCATGCACACACATTTCTGAAAAACTCAGCTCCGTAGTAAACAGAGCTGGTATTGCTTGCTGGCACTGCATGTAAAGCTCTTCTGAAAAAAGCTGATTGCATTGTGCTCTGAGTATGTGAATTGAAGAGGTTCAGTAATGAAGGTGCCTAAGCTTATCGCTTCAGTAATATTAGTATTTTCTGTTAACAACACTGCTTATAGTTGGTGCAATGCAGCCCTGTTTTTCACAATATTACTTTACTGCAATTTGGTTTCAGTGAGGCTTAAGCAGATACTTCAATGTAAACTGTTCCAAAAGTGTGGGGCCTCACTGAACAAAATGAATATACAAGAACTTTCAGAGCATTCAAATGAATCTGAAACAAAGAAATGGGAAGGTGTGTCTTTGCTGGAGCACTACAAGTGTTTCTTATAAGGAAGGATCTTAACTGCAATCCCATGCTCAGTGTTTTGAGAGGTTACAGGCATCAGTTTTGCATGTGGTTATTCACGCTCCTGGAAACCACAGGAACCCTGATTTTCTTCAAGCTGAACTAGACAGGCAGACATCAAAGTGAAGAAAGCAGAGCACTTATGAGTCAATGCTTTGTGTTAAAACATGTTTTTGACAATTTTTTTACTCCACAAAAGGAGTTCTCGTAACTAACTTAGAAACCGGTCTAGAGGGTTTATTATAGATTAATGGTAGTCTCCCCCAGTGTTTGCAGAGCAAATTCATGAGCAGCCAGATGAGGAAGATGAGCTCCATGTTCAAGTCTAGTATTCTGTGAAAGGGTTGGGTAGTTTCCAACACAGTTTTCAAGCCATCTGAGATGAAAAGACATCTGATTAGATCATTCTGTCCTCAAGAGCATCAGCCTGAAGCTCAGACATAAATGTGATATAGTCTCTTGGTCTCTTCCTGTAATCTGCTGATTTCGTGCTCTTACAGGAAATTCTGTTTGGGTTTGAACTCTACTAGCATTTGCCTTCCTGAATATTTGATCATGATACCAGATTAAAAAAATATTCTAATTGATGCTTGCCTGTTTCTGGAATACTGATAGCTCAGTGCAGCATGCAGGGGTTCATATGCCAGTAGATTTGATATATAAGAAGCATTTGTCCATTTAGCTTCTTGCATTTCATAAGGCTATGGATTTCCTGGTTATGCATAGGAGCTGTCACCCTGGATCAGAGCTATGGTGATTCATTGGCTTAATGCTACTGGAGCCAGCAGTAACATTCACACGAGAATTTCAATTAAAACTCGGAAGAGATGTAAGATATACTCTTTTAGCAGAGAGGGTGATTCGTTATTGGGAAGGAGCTAGCCTTGGAAGCAGCTAATTTTTCATTTGTGTTTGCAAATTAGAGCTGCAAGTCTTTCTGGAAGATACGCTGTAGCCAAAAACAGGTTCTTGAGTTCAGTACAGCGATAGCTGAGTGAAATCAGATTACATATGCTAGAAGGGCTACATGAAGAGACAGTTTTTTCAGTTCATTTGTCCCACATGCAGAAGAACAGAGTCCCTAGGAGCAGAAAAGACTAGCTTTCTTGGCAGAACAAGGGCCACCTCTGATGACTTCTCCTCCTTCTCCAGTCATCTGAAGCTGAGGAAGTTTCATGCTGCTGGCTTGGTGCTTGCCCTTGACAGAGACCGTTGGCACAGCACTGATTCAGTGCTGAAAGTGTGCATTTCTACTGAGGGGCTGGGTTTAGAAAATGTAAGACTTTCTGCAAAATCAGCATGTGTTTTGCATGGGAGAAAGAGGATGTGGCAGAGTATATGCATGAGGAGTAAGACAGGAATATCAAGTTCATAATTTTTGGTTTCTAGGAACTGTATTAGGAAAACTGTTCTAGGTAATGCAATCACCTGGGGTTTGGTTTTTCTGGTGCCTATGAAATATCCAGTACATTTGGAGTACATTGCGTCATACCCTAGTACATGATTGTGCGTTGGGGCCACAAGTAGCACCTCTTTGTTTCTGAATTTTTCATTTATGTAGGACAGAGCCCAGTAGGTGTTTTTGTTTACAACCTCCTTTCTAAGACCTTTGTGATCTCCTGTTGTTCTGTTGTTTTCTACACTAAAAAAAGTCATATTTCATCTCTAGCAGTAAAATAAATACATATGTAAATCAGGGCCTCACTTACTGCTGAGGGACAACATCTGCAAGGTGATATTCATTCATATAATTATTTTTTTTTCTGAGATGGTATAGATGCTTTCATTTGGATATAGTTTTCTTTTGTGTTTCCTGGTCTTGCCTTTAATTTATCCTTCAAGATTTACACTCCTGGACAGCTACCAGCAGACACTGAACCTCAAAGAGAAATCCCACAGTCCTCCATGTGCTCTAGAGTTCAGGTCTCTTATAATTGGCAGATTAATGGGAACTGAAGAAAAGATCAGGTGTTTGCAGCAGCTTGAAGCACATATAGTTGCAAAAGTAATAGCCCTTGTCTCAATTGTTTACAGGCTTTGGCCAAAGTGGTGACAGCTAGCTGCCAAAAGCTTGCAAAATCAGCCTATAAAAGTACACTACCAAGAGTGTTGTGTTTCTCAGAGTTACTGAGTATTGTCCCCCTAGGATTCAGAGTGGCTGTAGAGCTGTAAAGAATGTGAAAGACAGCTTTGGCAACAAGCAGCATGCTGTGTCATCTAACTTTGCCATGCCAGATCCTAGGAGCAAAATCCGGCAAAGTGTGTTCACCGGTTCTGTGCTGCACACAAGAGGGCTGACAGCATTTCAGGTCACATTGCCTCATGTCTCTGTTCCAGACAATGACAGAGAGTTCTGTTCAAGACAGTGGCAAGATCTTGCTGCTGAGGATGATTTGCTCCAAGCAACCTTTTCCACAAGCAGCAGGTATGAGATAAAACCCTACCCAAGGATTACAGCTCTACCCCTCCAGAACTACCTTTGTGCCTCTCTCTGTGACCTGCTACATACACTTTTGGCTTCATGCTATAGCAAGACCACTCAGCTTGGCTGAATTTTCAACTTTTCAGATACTTTGCACTGTAAAAATGTTCACAAAGAAGAATAATTTTTTCTGAGTGTCACAGTGGTGGAACATGAAGACTAGCTGAGTGCTGGGTGGTCGTGGTCATTCTGATCCACAGAGGGTTATATGAAGCAAGGATCCTTCTCTGGTCCATCTTAATGAGTTTTATAGACACAGACTAAGACGTGTTAGGAAAAGAGTCAATATAGCAGCACATTCAGTAGATGTTCCCTTATTGCAGAATGGCATTCTGTCAGAAAACTGCCCTGAAATTGTGTACTTGTCTGCAGCTCAGACATCTGACCTAAAGTTTCAAGGAAGCCCTTCTGCCAAAGTGGTAGCTACAGGTCTGATTGATCTGAAGGTATCATTCTTTAGAAGATGAAGATGATGTGACACTCAGGGTCTTCCATCAAGATGAAGAGAAAAGCTGTTGTTACATCTTTTGGCTACCATGGTGAGATATGAAGCTCCTAGGCTACAGCTGAAGTCCCAGCAGGTTCAATTTCTGCCTTTGCTCTGTAGGGTTCAAAGGGAGCCCTGGGAAGGAAAGGAGTGTCCCTTACATCTCTTCCTGAAGATGTGCCACTGTGCAGCAAAGACATGCTTGATGCTTAGAGTTTTTCCTTAGACCAATTCTAAGCTGAGGTGGTCACTAACAGGATAGGAAAGAGTCCTGTGCTGTATGTCACACAAAGTCTGAAAGCAAACTGGAAAGTTGGGACCATGAATCTCAATCCAGAGGCGGGCCATCCCAGCCTGGTACAGCCTGCACTGTGCACTGTGCACTCATGAGCTCCTTCTACCTTCACTCTCATGGAAGGAGGGTGTGAGAGCGCCCACTGTGCCTTCTCCATTAACCTGCCATCTTGTATTCAAGCGATAAGCTCCTACAAGATATGGCTTTGAACCACCTCAGGTTTCCAAGGCTGGCCTGGTGCCCCAATGCTAAATGATGGGTAAATAACAGGTAGAAATTGCCTAAAACACCCTCATTGCCTTCTGGCTTTTGATAGAGGGAAAGCAGCAGCTAATTTATTTCATAAGCTTGTCTGTCTGGCAGATTTTGGGAGCTGTGGGAGATGTGCCATGTGAGGGGGTCTTGGTCTGGCTCAGTTCCTGGGATGTGTAGGCCTGGGCTCACTTAAACATGAATTAAAGCTCTAGGTGCTATGAACTTTATCAGATATAAGGCAAAGTTGGAAGTCAGGTGGCAGAGGACCTTCAATCTGGGAGTGGGATACTTCATCTAAGTACTTTAAACACAGAAGTTCTCTTGTGTCCTGGCTCTAAGTAGCCACTTGTCTGCACTGATTTTATGTAGAGAGAGAAGTGTTTGACCTTCTGTTGGGTTCTTGTTCTGAGCACTAAAAAATTGGTGCTTAATAGCTCATAATTTTTTTATTATGAGTGAGGGTAAAGTCCATCCAGCACGAAGGGTGTCAAAACATGAAAAGTCAGACAGAAATTTAATCAGGGTGACAGAATGACACATTCAAGATGAACTCTGAAAATTTCTATGGTCAACAAAAGGAAGACTATGTCAAAAAGCCTTGCTTCTAATCCCTCTCTCTCACTGTTTTCCATGAAGACTGAACTGGAGCATGCTGCAGCTCCCTCTGATGCATTTTCTTCACACTAACATTGGTCTATGTATGTATGATTTTTGAAGACAGCGGCTCTTATTGAATTACTGAGCTAGTCTATCAAACAATATCCTGACTTCATTGGAATTTCGCATCCTGAGTTTGTTGGTTGTGTTATCTTTTGTTATATTTTTCGTAAGGCTGTCATGGTAACAAAGGGGGAATGAGATTTTCCTACAAATCCCCCCTGTTTATTATCTAGATGAATTGATGGTGTGCCTCTGGTTACTGACTGTAACTGCCCTTATGAAACACCTCCCACATGGTTATGTCTAAACAGGTATTTGCTCAGCTTCACTGTCTCATTTGTTTTCCTCTTCTGTGAACAAGCAGGAAAAGGTAGCTTATCTTAAATAGACCAGTAAATAAACTCCAAAATAGCAGGCTTTCCTCCATGTGCTTTGCAGCATGGACATCAGCACCCTGCCTCCAACATGAAACTCCTCCTTGTCCCACTTGCTGCCGTTTCTGTCCCAGGCCACAAGAACTGCAAGCAGTAAGGGAAACATGGTTTAAAAATGAAAGGATAAATTGCTGCAGACTTGGGTCTGGAATATGTCAAATTAAAAAAGATAGATAAGCCACCCTTGCTGCCAAGCACTGCAGTGTATTTGCCTGTGAGATTTTGTCTTTGCTCATGTTTTGCTTGTGGCAATTTGGCAGCTTATTCTTAGAGTCTTCACAGTCAGCTGCTTTATCCCTGATATTTATATTTTATTTTCCATTGCCTAATTTCTTCTCCTAACTTCTAACTTTTACATCCCGTGTGGTTGAATCAATGCCTTTCCCTCTTGGATAGCTAAGCCAACGATATTTGTATTGGCGTTAGCTGCACAAAACTACCAATTTTCAAAAGTTGCTCATTGCACTAGTTTCTCTGTGAGTTATTAAAAACTAACCCCAACCTTCATTTCCTTGATTTTCAGGTAGCCTTTTAATAGGACATGAACTTTAAAACCTAGTTCTTAATGACTTGCTATAACCATGAGACAAGGATCTGGCTATTGTTGCATTCAATTTATTTTAAGATTTCGCATTACTCGTCAGAAACATAGGTGCAGATCATGAACTAGAAATTCCATTTTGCATGCTGATGCTCCCACGAGATTGCTTTTCTTTGTTGTATGCTTTGTTGTATTTGAAATGCATTTTGAAAATTCATGCACAGAAAATTTTCCATTATCCTGGGGTAATTCAGATCCATCAGAGGATGTAAAATATGTCAATAACACATGAAAATTGCACCAAATTAATTAACACTAAATCTAACTGTAATTCCCAAGGTATTGCTAGACAAACATCATTGTGGTAATGTGAACTGCATTTATTAAAGATGTTATCATTATGGATTTCTCTGTTAAGAAAGGAGGCAGTTGCAAAGACTGTTTCTTGTTGTTACTTTTGCACTTGCAAAAGCAAATATGCAACTCTTGAAAAGTTACATTGCCCTTTCAAATAAACTTCAGGCACTTGTCTATAAGTAGCTATTTTTTATTTTGTGATAAACTGGTAATACCCTAGGGCCCTTTCAGAGCGTATATGCAAAACAGATAATCAACCAAGCAGAAATTTAGTTCTCTTTAGCTTTTAGTTCTCTTCAATTTGCAGCAATTTCAAGAACAAATCCACATTCTTTTCTAACAGATGTTGTTTTTAAATAACTTTCATTTCCCTGTGTTTTCTTCAGCTTGGTACTCAGGATTAAGGCTTGCTTCATATTTTGAATTGTTTTTTTCCTTAATTCAATTAAACAAATATTCAGCAGTGATGCTTTTTCAATGATTTGGATTTTCTTTCACTAGTCATTTAATTGATGCTGACTTTACAGCAATTGACATTTTCTGTCTATAAAAATACCTTGGAATAATGTCTAGTATCAGCTCAATCTAGTATCAGGTTGTAATACTCCTGCTATCACCTTCCTCTGCCACCACCTTGCAGAGTTTCCGTGTCACTTCTGTCTCAGAGTCATAACTTGCCTCTTGTTCTGTGTCCCTAAGTACCAAATGTACCAGGGTGGAGAAGGTGTGACTCAGAGCTGGCAAGATGAATGCTGTATGGGATAACGGCTTAAATGTGCTTTGGCCTGCCTCCTACTCTCTCCGTGTTTTGAGGCCATGGAGAGACTCAATCTGCTCCTCTCTTTTACATCATGGCATTCACTCATGCATGTTTGTGTTGGGGTGAAATTCAGAAATCCACATCCTGCAGAGCAGGAGAGCAAGAATAGCAGACTAATTTACTCCACTTGAACTTGGGAGTTCTGGTCTTCTGGACCACAAATTGATACCATGAACTTATGCCAATTTTTCCACACATCCCAAATTAAATGAATGTCAACCAGCCATCTTGGAGTGTGCAAACTGGAGTGGTATTGACACCAGCACCACATCACAGTGCAAGTTCACCCTGCAGTGTGGAGTCGCTTGCTATGCACTACAGGATAAACAAGCCTTTAAGGAAATAGTAGGAGGCTTGTACTGTGGACAGCCAACCATGATCACAACAGGCTGGGCATTCCAAAGTGGAAATGTCTAAAATAAGTCCTTGGGCACTTCTGGACTTTTTGTCCCAAGTGCCTTTGGACTTATGGTCTTCTTTCCCTGCTTCCGCTATAAGCCTTGTAGCTGATGGTACTTGGTGCTTCACATGTCCTACTTGACAGAATCATGTCCAAGTGGAGCAGGGAGAGATGGAGATGACATAAAGTTAAAACAGAGAGGAAGGATAAATTATAGCACAGTCAGGAAAGTCATGGCTCAGTATTGGTTAAAGGCATAGGATTTAAGTACTGATGAAGAACAAGCAGAGAAAAAAACCACCTACCTCTGAAAACAATGGGGAAAATAATCCCATGGGATTTTGTCTTTCCAGACAATAGGACAGCAGCAGCTCAGTTTTCTGTCTGTGGAGAAGGCATGCTGGCAGGGAGAAAGCATGACAGGTGTGTTGTCATATTGCCCTCTGGGCTGAGCGACAAATGTTTGTCTGAAATCTTACTGATGCAAAGCAGGGTGAGAGTATGAAAAGGTGGGAGAGTGGCATTCCCAGAATTCTGAATATATGTGCTGCAAATGAGCAAGAGATGGAGCCTCCAGCATCCGCAGCCTTTTCAGGCAGGCTTGCTCACATTGCAGCTTGTCAGATGTTTGAAGCTGTGAGAAAGGCTCTGATGATGAGGTCCCTAGTGCCCATATGCAGCTTAAGTACCAGTAACAATTACCCCAGAGAATGTCTGAATGAATGTTGAATTCACGGCCTCTGCATACATCCCTCATCTTACTATGTACAAGAGGTTTTTTTGGGAAAGGATGGATGAAATGCCTGGATACATAAAGATACTCGCTAAGCTTTGATACACCAGCTTTCCACTGGACCAATGTGTCTGATGGTGACTGGAATCTGTGCCCTGGTGACAAATGGGAGCTCTAAGTTGATTGTCCAGCTAATGTTTAACATCCAGCAGCTAGTGTCCATCATCCTTGCTGCAGTGTTCCTGTAGTGCAACAGATAGTAACCAGATGAGAGTATGGAAGGGGAATCTGTCCAGACAATCCCACATGCACTCAAATTACAGATGACAGGTGGAAGGTAGAGACACTCAGCTCCTCTGTGCTCTGTAGCAAAGCACTTCTACACATGAAGATTTGCCCTCTTCACTAATGAGGAATAAGTGGAAGGGCCTACCATTTGCAAGGCCTCATTTTGAACCTGATGAAGGGATGATTTCGATCAATTTATCACTCATATAGAGTTTTTTGTTGTTTCTTGCTTGTTTTATTTAAATGTTTACAACTTTGATTGATTTTACAGTCTGGCTAACTATTTATTCTTCTATTAATTCCCAGATGGAATATCAATGGCTAAGATGCTATTTTAATGAGCTATCAGTTCTAAAATACTCCAGACTTATGCCCTAATTAAACATAAACATGATGCAGGGTTGTGAAATTGTTCTGTAAAGGACTGCCTACAGCTATAGCTGAAAACTGTTCCACAGGAATATTAAGGAGACAGCCACTGTCTGCAAGGCATCTGCTGAAGTCAAAAGTAATAACAAAAATCAAGCACATTTGTGCTTTTACAGTTTAGACTTTGCTTGAGTTGTGAGACAAATAACCCCTGACTGTGGCAGTGTGCACTTGGTGGCTGCTGAAGGGGAGTGGCAGGGCTTGGTCATGCCACTGGCAGTGGCACCAGCTCACCCGAGTGCTCGGGGGCTCACTGTCACCACATTGCTGTGCTGTGGCTGTCACCAGGCCATGTGTTTTCAGAGCTATTGCCTTTTTTTTCCTGTGAAAATGAGCACTGCTGTGCCAAACAAAACAGAATGAACAATGATTTGGAGTGTTTGCTGAAACACAAATGTTCTTGCAGGGGCTGAAGTGGCAGAGTGGGACAAGCAGCAGCAGATTATTGTTCAGAGCACTGATTTCCATCGCATACTTGAGACTGACCTAGAGGCTTGTGCTAGCCTGTAGAATCTCACAGCCTCCAAAAATATTTTGTGGATCCGTTCTGGTTCAGCGATGTTCTGCATGTGCTGTGTTAGTACTCAGAAATTATTTGAGAAGGGCCCAGAATCCTTCTTAGGGAGTAGAAAAGGAGGTTGTCTCAGGAAAGGCAACAGGACATAAGGATTGAAGACTTCACATCTGTGTGCCAAAATCAAATGGTGATGGGAGTGTGGGGATTTGTGCATCCAACTGCCTTGTCCACTCTGGGTGCCCATCCTGTCCCTGGGACAACCCTCTCCACATGTCAGGTTTGGTTTTTCTCAGATCAGATAGTGGGGAAGGGAAGGGTGAGAGTGTGAGGATGGCAGGATGAAAGTAGCATCCCCTGAAGTTTCACATTGGTCCATGTAAAACAACCCATTATTTGATAGCCCTTACATTGTCCTGTATGTGCACATGCTCTGCGTGTGTCATCTACTGTTTTGAGCCATCTTTATCTGAACCTGTCACCCTAGCATCTCCCCATGGCCAGTAGAAAGGAGAGGATACTTCCAGAGCAAAATTTTCCTTGTTCAAAGACAGATGTTGAAGACAAGACACAGGAGTAGCAATCACTGAAATTTAAATTAGAGGAACTGCATTCTTCATTTCTCAGTGATACAAACCTGAGTAACTTCTATTCCTCCTTTCTACACCATGTGATCAAAGAGCTGGGATGTTCACCAGCAAATACCCTGGATATTTGGAACACATCTTGAGTTCCATTGATGGACATTATTTTGAGGTGGTCATTCAGGTTGCCAGGCTGTGTGTCCCTTGGCCATTTGGAGTGACAAAGGTGCCAGGTCAGGTTCACCCTTGTCAGACTTGCATCCTTTTCAGGTAAGGCTTTGTAACTCCCCAAGCTGCTCCGGCAGAGGCTGTAGATTTGCAGCAGCTCTAGGCCAGCTTGTTAAACCTAGAGGCTCATTGCTTTTGACAGTTCTGGGCTTGAATGGATTGAAAAAGAAGTAAAGTTTTCAAGTTAATTTAATTTACATGAGGAAAAAAAGTGAAGAAAAAGTTTTTTCACTGTCTGTATAATTCTATACCAGCAAAACTAAATTCTGGAGAAAGGATGAGAACTGTCATGTAAAGAAAGAAAGGAAAATACCTTCTCAAATACCTCATACCTTCTCAAAGGATTTGTCTTTTACAAAAGTCTTCAAAAGCAGTATGAATATATGTCAAGAACTGAAAAGTAAAGGCAAAATAAAGGAGGCATAAGCTCTCCCATTTCTGAATGTCTGTATCATGGTCAGGTGCACTGGGCACTGCAGCAGCAGGACCTGGACTCCCACAGGGTTTTGCTTTCCAGCCCTGGAGCAATTTGAACATCCCCACATCGCTCCCTTGGACAGCCTAGGTTCCCTGATCCCAGTTTGTAAGTCCACACACGAAGTGGTTCAGCTCATGGTAACCAGGACAGAAAGCTGGCAGCTCAGAGGCTTTCCCAGGCCTTCGTTTTGGTATTGTGCATGACATAACATTATTCTTAAAGGGGCAGCTCAGCCATGTGACCTGTGGTTCTGATTCCAAAAAGACAGCAGATGTGTATGTTTCCCTGCTCTAAAGACAGTGTCCTGCTATAAATTAAAAATTGCATGTAAGCTGCTGTATAATGTTCATAATATCCAGGGACTTTTTCTATTGTTTTTTTTTTTTGCTTAGTAGTTCTCAGCACTGAGCATTGCTGGGCACCACATTCCCTTTGCTCTCTGTTCTGATTAGGGGGACTGTGTGGAGGAATTACCTGGGGAAAAAGCACAATGAGAGACAGATCTTCATCTCCTGGTTGACAGTACTGCTATAGTATGTCCCACCTACATGCCCCTTCATCATAGCCCCACCAGATTCTGCACAGTTAAGCCAGAGCTACCTCAGCAGTACTCAGGTCTCACAAAAAAAGAAACACTGGGTCCTTGCCGCCTGATCCTGCCTTTTGCAGGCAGAGTCACTGAAATGAAGGGAGAAGGGAGAGTTCTCTGCAGCCTGCCAGCTGCCTCCTGTGCAGTATCTCTTTACTGAATAGGAATAAATAGAACAGGGCCCAGATGGGCTACTTATGATTGACAGGTGTCAGGATGCGTGTACAGCTTTGTCAGTCAAGCTGCTCCATGTTAATTGAACAACTAGATGGATCAGGGTTCCACTTGTTTTCCCAATCTGAAATGCTTATTAAAATCAAGCCAGAAGATATAGATTCCAGTATTTAGCATTTTCAGCCACAGCTATTTTCTGTGTCATAGAAATTCAGCCAGATTCTTAATAAATTCTCTTGTGTACAGTTTGGGTTCATCTATGTGAACAATGATGTATGCATGAAGTGTATTCACAAACTGCATGGGTATCATTCACAAACATTCAGGGGTATTCCTATTGCCTCCACAGGTAATTCTGGAAAAAGAAATGCATTTTTGGATTGCATGTCTTTCCAAAATTTGTGCAAACAAATCACCAATACAGCTCTCACTGCATATTTGTTATGATTGCCACGTAGAGACTAACAACCATAACGTAGATATACAAAGGTGCCATTTTTGCGAGTGCTACTCAATGCTTGTTTGAAACTTTGTTTATATCTAGCTGCATTAACAGAAAAGCATGTTTTGCTAGCTATGGGGGGGCAGTCAGTCTTTTTTTGTGTTTTTTTTGTTGGTTTGTTTTTAATTATCATTCATTATTCCACTCTTTTAGAAAATGTAGTCTTCCAGGTAGGAAACAGAAAAAAAACCTGTCATATATATGTGGTACATGACATAAGAAAGAGTGATCAGTGAGTTGAGGTAAATATTGGTAAAGCCTGCAAAGACGCTATCCAACTTTGATAAACTTGAGAGGAGACACTCACAAGTAATGACCCACTAGTAGCCAGTGGCTTTCCCTGTGTACCACATTCAAAAGGACCAGGTCTTTTTTCTGTCCCCCAGATGTCTGTATGTATTTTTGCATATGGCTTTTTTGTTAAATCCTTCCATGAAGTGAACAAAAAAATGTAGTTGCTAAGTTGAGTCAAAGCTGTTTTCTAGAAAGGAAGCTTAGAATTTATCTCTGTAGTCTGAGAAGGTCCCTTACTGTCCATATTCTCTGTTTGTGTGAGGTTATGTATGGTTTTGGTAGATGTTGTTCGTGCTCAGCAAGGTAAATAAAATATTGTATTAAGAACTTGTGTCTTCATTCAAGTCTCAAGGAAAACAACCAAATAAACATATTTTTTCTTGTATGCAGCCAGTTTACAGGAACTCCCCTGTGGAAACACACATGTAAACTTAAGGCTAGAGAATAAATGCTCTGACTCAGAGTCCTAAGGAGTAAGCAGCTCTTATTCCCACAGCAAGCAGCTGCTGCCTTACAGCTCAGCCAGGCTCTTTTGCCTCCATCAGCTCCCTGCCAGAACATGTACAAATCATATTCTGTCTCATGTCTTAGGTTTTGTTTTTCTGTGACGATTTGTTTTTGCTAGTTACGTGTTTATTCCATGACTAGAAGAAAAGAGTCATTCCTTCACCAGGGGTGACACACCTGTGTATCTCATCTTACTGCCTTTTCCTTTCAATTCTGTGCAGATGCTATTTCTTTTGCAAAGAAAGAGAAGGATTCCATGTGTGGGAACCCAGAGTGCAGAGAGTATTTCTCTGCCTGTTTTGAAGGGTTCTACCCCCATGGACAACACTGTTTTTCAACTTCATCCATGGAGAAAACTGCCTACCCTCTGGGAAGAATTAGAATCTACACTGGTGTGAACTAGGTGATAGAATACTACGTAAGATTGTCACAGGGTGAAAAATTTAGAGTTTTTGGGTTTATTAATATAGTAAGTAGATAAAAGCAAAAAACTTCAAAATGGAGGATTGTTGTTGTTCTCCAGACCTTCTTCTTCTTCTACTACTCCATATTCTTCAGTAGAAGTAGTTTGGGATGATTGGATAAAGAATTCTGCAGTTCCTGTCTACGTGACAAGATAATTGGTAGAAAAGTGAAAATATCTTTCATTTTAAGTGACCATTGGTTAGTTTACCTTTAAAAAGCCTTGAGCTTTCCTGCATTTTGCCTTTTGTATTTTGCTCTGCTTCATGCTATGCTGTCAGCATGTGAATTACTGATAAGATATCATAAACAACCTGAAGACTGAGAAAATACAGAAGTCCCGTTTGTCTCTCGGACTCCTGGCAAAGACTCTAAAAATTCTCCCCCATCAGGGGAGGCATAATTATGGCACTGACAGTGTCACAGTGAACAGGGATCTGACTGAAACGCAATAGCACAAGTCAGGACTTATAATATCTTTGGCTAAATTTGGGTGACATTTTGCTCTAGTATTTCTTGACCACTTTCTGACTCTGGTGTTTCTTGACGTGCTGTCACTCTGCTGAGCATTTTAGTTTTATGTTGATGATCTCTTGTCCATTACAGGAGCAGACAAGCCTGATAGCCAGATTTCATATGCAAAACTGAGTCAGTTATTGAAAAGATGTATAAAGCTTAAAAGCTGTTTCTAATTGCAGTGCAGTTCAAGAAAAGCGTCACCCAAAAGCCTTCCTCCTCAAAAAGCCACATCATATAGTAACAACCAGCAAAGAGTTCTTTGTAACTACCACTGCACTCAGCTTTGAGTTGACAGGGTCTAATAATAAAGACAGGTTAATGTCATCTTGAATTTGTAAAAACCTTTTGTTATTATAAAAGAGTAATTAGGTCATCTCACCTTCAATATTAAATTTCAGAAATTCATACAAGTTTTCCTAAAGATTGGATAAGGAGCATGCTAGATTTGTTTGGACCATAAGAAAAATAAATTTTACCAAGGTCTCACATCTCTTTCAGTGAGATAAGTGATATGCCTCCAAAATCTCACTTGGGTAGCAGCATTTGCCCCTGGCTGTTCTGCTTCATGACCATGTACAATTTCACCTTTTTTCTTACATTAAAGAAGAGTGATATGCTCTTCTTTAATAGTTGGACAAGTTGACTTGTCCAACTATTTTATTTCAGGGAATGTGATTTTTTTGAACATTAACATTTTTACCAGAACTTTAGTTGTTGCTGATTAAGTTTACATTTTATGTGTGAATTAAAAAAAAAAAAAAGGGTTTTTTTTGGAAGACCATCTCAAATCCATACACATGGTGAACTGATTATTTCTGTGTTTGTATGAGATCCTATGGTGATTCACTAAAATAATAGACCCAATACTTCCAGATTCCCCAAGTCCCTTAATGCTTTTTCTTCTTGACTGGGCTATTCCATCAAGACTAAATATTTTATACAAATTTTTTGACCATCCATAGTACAACCTCACTGGTGATCTAGTTTAAAGATGACTCTAAACTTTAGGAAGAATGGGAGACTAAGATGTCTGGATTAAAGTCTGTATGAAGTTTGCTATAGTTTAAAATGCACATATAGCTGATGCTGGCTTGAAATAATCTGGTTTTGGTGTTTTCACAAAGAAAACTGTATGGAGATAGCACACTCAGAGAAAAATAAATAATGTTGAATTACATTACAGGAACTGTAATGCTCCCCTATCAAAAGCAACTACCTTAATATCTGAATTTCCCTCAGGATGAAAATTTTGGTGTTTCTATTGACCCTACAAAAATGCAGGAATCTGAAGCTCACTTGGGAGAAAAAATATTCCAAGCAAATCATATTAAAAATATAATCTATATTTTCTGAAACTGAGCAATTTTCATCAGCTCCACAGGGTTTTAGGTACATTTGAAAGTGAAACCACTTCTATAAACATCAAATCTATGTTCAGAGGCCTACAAGGAAATATCCAATTATGAAAATCTTGCTGTCTTGGGGTGACTTTATGATGTTCTATCCCCTATCTCTTCCCTAATGCCCAGAAATTAACTTTGTGCCTTTCTGTGCCTTTAAAATGAGCCTGAGAGGGGGGAGAGGAAAAAAACCAAGCAAACTTTTCCAAACACTTGTTCAAGGACAACTGTTTTTGTCCCAGACACACATCCTAATGCGTCCTGCTGCAGCAGCGAGAGCAGAGGAAGCGCCCTTCTTGCTTTCCAGTCAGTTTTCCGCTCCTTTTCTCCAGAGGGAGATGGTGAGTTGAACTTTGTTTTGATGGGAGTTCAGTTTTTCCCTTCTTCTCTTCTGGACTGTTTCAACATCAGAACACATTGGGAGAATTTTCCACCAAGGCCCCGGAGGTGGGCCCACACCGACCCAGCTCCGAGGAGGGGGAGAGAGACCACACCTACAGAAGGACTCTGAAATCTTCCCAGGTTTCTCTCCACAGCAAGAGGTTTTATTACTTAGCATTATTATCCTTTTCCTGTGTGTTTGTTAAATAAATAGGTTTTTTATCTCTTTCACTTTCCTCTGAGGAAAATTTCTTTTTTTCCCGAACTTGGTGGGGGAAGGATGGTTGTAACCTGCCTTCTATCAGAGGAAATTTTCTTCCAGATTTGCCCAAACCGGCACACTTGCTTATCACACTTTATAATGTTCCAAGCTTATCTGTAATTAATGAGCCACTTTGTCACTCTGAAGATGATGAAGCTTGTTTTTGAGATATGCAGTACATGGAACTGCTCCAAGATCCCGTATCTGGGATAATTTGGCTGTGTGAGTCCTGTTCTAAGACCTCCCAAAAGTCTTCAGCTCCGTCCTTATTCCTAAATGCATTCTAGGACAGACTGAATATTGCATATCTGAAATGAGGATGGCAGCAGCACAGCCTGATAAGTCTTACCTGTGCATCCTGTAGTATTCCAAAAGACTTTTTAATAGATGCTGTATAGTGCTAAGTTCTGATTTTGTCCTAATTCAGAAAAATATAGGGAAAAGTCACAGGCTGAAGAGGATGCAGAAGATTAGGCAGACATTTGAAAAAACTAGCAGAAATGAGCCTTGTAATGTTGTCTCCAGTCAGAATTACATTTAACAGTGAGAAGAGCTTTGCAGTAAAAAAGTAAATGTAGTAGTTGTCAGAGTGTAAGGTAAGTTTGACCATTAAGCTAGCAGTGATAATTAACAAACCAAAATATTTTATGGCTCATAAACCCTTTATACAAAAGTTCCTAATGCAAACAACAACCCTTAACCAAAGCAAACTTCCTCTGAGATGATAAAATAGTTTAAATAATTGAGCTTTTACTTGTAGCTTCTGTGTACTAGGTGGGGTCCAGGGCAAACTCAGCAAACGTATTGTGCTTTTCGGGAGGCCAACAGTCTGAATTTGATATGCAATTTCACTTTCCCAAGATTCTCAACCAGTTTTGCAGGCCTGGGGTGTGAATATGTTCTGCAGAACTTGTGCCTGTGCAGCTCCACAAAAACTGAATGCCACAGCTTTGATGTTGTCTATAATACTAATGGTACTTGGGAAAATGTAGTCCAGGCAGGTGAACTATAAATTTCCAAAGTGAGCTATAACATACTAAGAAAATAGCTGCTTTTTAAAATGTATTCTTAAAAAAAAAAAAAAATAGATAGATAGATAGATATTTCCTAATATTTTATTCAAAAAGTTTTAACATTTATCTGGTGCCGGCATGTCACTAATTAAATGCTTATCCAGGAGAGAAACATTATTAATCTTTCTTCCCTATAGTCAGAAACTTTCTACAAGGCACTTTGATACAGTTTTTGGAGAGGCATGCAAAATCTGTTCACAAAAATTCTCACCCTCCAGTAACATAAGGGTTTGTTTTCCTCTTCTGTAGGTAAAGGTGACTGCAAATACTTTCTGTCCCTTGTTCAAGAAGTTTCTTTGTACAATACACTTGAATTGTTCTTCAAAGGTGTCATGCCTCAGCAGGACATGAGACTGCCTAGCACACAGCAGGGCAGGCAGTAATTGTTCCTGCATCAGCCACTGGGTAACCTGGAACAGAGTCGTGAAGAAGAAGGACCTGGCCAAACCTCCTTCTTTCTTCCACTTTCTTCCAGACCTTTCTTCTGCTTCTGAAGTAAGGCAAGAGGAGTGGGATGTCAGCCAACTGTGTTTTGTCCCTGGATACCCTCAATTTAACCAGCACACTAAAATACACGTCCCCACTCCTGTCCCATTCACAGATGGAAAGAAAATAAGTATCTTGTGATCTTCTTCAAGTGGGAGTCTTTTTGTCCTCCTCCGAAGTTATTTTTTGCCATATTACAAATCCTTAATTAGTGTAATGAGCTGGAAACATGTAGCATTGTAACTGTGATTGACCCCACAGTAGCTGCAAACTTCCATCTGGCACAGGAAAAAAAAAAGCAAAAAAAGGACTTTCACAGAATAGAAGAGCAAGTGCTCATTAGATTTGAACTAGAAACCTATTTTAGGAAGATGTGCCATTAGGAAACAATAGTAATATGTCAGATAGATCATTCCAAACCAGGAGAAGATATGAACACTGCACTGGATACTGCTAAGTAGCTGCTTTCTTCAAGCAGCCCAGAAGCACAGGACTTCAGTGAATGGGCACCGGGTCTGCAGCATGTTGTCCTAACTCAGTTTGCTCCTGGCAGGGCAAGGGAAAGTCCAAAGTAGTATTTGAGCATCATGAGTGGTGTGAAAATGGAAACTTTGTGAGGAGAGGACCAAGCATAGAACAGAAACAAGGCTTTCATTTTAAAGGTCCCTTCCCACCTGAACTATTCTACGAATCTACTGGAGTGGTGGAGCACCTCTCCTGTGAAGACAGGCTAGGAGAGGCTTGTTCAGTCTGGAGAAGAGCAGATTCTGGGGGGACTTTGTTGCAGCATTTCAGTACCTAAAGGGGACCTGTAAGAAAGATGTGGTCAAGCTTTTTAGCAGGACCTATTGTAAGAGGACAAGGGGTAATGATTGTAAATTAAAAGAGGGTACATTTACAATAAATATAAGGAAGGAGGTTTTTTTACAATGAGCGTGGGTGGATGCCCCATAGGTGGAAACATTCAAGGTGAGGTTGGACTGGGCTCTGAGTAACCTGATCTAGAGGAAAATGTGCCTACTCATTGTAGGGGGGTTGGACTAAATGACCTTTGAAGGTCCCTTCCGTCTCAGATTTTCTATGACTCTATGATTCTATGTTAAAGAGAAATACGCACCTGATGAGTTTAGAATTTCTGCCTTTGCAAAAAGAGTCATCGACCAGAAAACAGAAAACAGAGGTATGCAAGGCAGCTAAATACTCCAGACTCATTGAAATTTAAATTTGGATTACATTGAAAATCCAGAGCCATTGCTAGAACCCTACAAATAAAGCCTAGGACAAAAGACAGCAAATGACCCAACATGCAGAGGAGGCAAGGGTTGATCTTTATCTGTTTGCAGTCAAGTGTTTTTGCAAAGGCAGCAAAGGCAGCCGTGCTGCAGGTCTGGCAGGAGGCAAAGCTGAGCAGAAGTGCACCTGGCACGTCCCCAAGGCAGGCACAGAACTGATGCCTTGAGCCATATGAGGGCAGCACAGCTGTACAGTCATGAAGCAGCAGCTCATGCCTCTCGTGTATCCTAACAGCAAACCTGCACTCTGGAAGAGGGAGAAGGTGCCTCATCACTACATGATCCATGGCAGATGTGTTTCAGTCCATATGGAGACAAAAATGTTGCTTGAGAAGAAAGCTACATCTTTCAACACAGTAGGAGATAAAATAAGATGTTAACAGGCTCCTTACCTCATCTACTCAGCAACTAGAAAGGATCAGATCTTCTCTGAAAATCTTCCTGATAGCAGCACCTGCTGAGATCTGGAAATGCCTGTCTTTTAGCTCATTAAAATGCAGACGCAGCCTGTTTCTGCTTCCTGAATTACAGTTGCAGTACAAAGGGGCCAATCTCACAGCCTTTAACCCCGTACACAATCCTTTTGCTGAAACTGAGTTTGAATTACAACTTCAGAACCAATTCACAAGGGCTAAAATTTAACCTGAAGTAATTGCCAAGATAGAGAATCCTTGAAGCTCCCTTGCCTGATAGAGACAAATGAAGGGGTCTCCAAAAATGAGAAGATTGTGCAGGTGGAACATAGGTGCTAAAACTCTCCTTTGTGAATGACACCATAAAGCTTGCTGCATGAGTGACCTCAGAGTCTCACAGCACTCTCACAGGAGTGCCTGACCACTACTTCAGCCTGTCTGAAGACAACTTTCCAGCTTATGCTACTCAGGAATTCGGACTACGTCATCACAGCTGTCCCTCTGGTCTTAAAAATCCAGGAAATCTGCTTCAACTAGAAAGTTAATATTCTTCCAGCTGTTTTTTGATTGTAAATGTGACTATATGGTTTGTGAAGCAAGGATTGTTTCCATTCTGAGCATCATTCCATATTAACAGTGTGATACAGGAGCCACATGAATGATATTAATAGCATCTCCATCCTTGGGGATACTCAGTAATTGACAGGAGAAGGTTCAGAGCAACCTACTGCAATCACAGAGTTGATTTTCTATTTGAAATACCTCCAGAGTTCCCTCCCAATGCAAGTTATTTAGGATTTTATTATATTCTTGCCTAGACTATTAGGAGGTTTGGTCTTGTATTATTTAAGAGGATACATGGTCTGTTAAAAACAAATCTAATTATTTCCTGGAATCAGATTGTCTAGTGTTGGCTCGTGTATCTATTGGACTTGCATCACATTCTGGAAAGGGAATATATCCGAAAAAATAAGTGGACTGTTGCAGAACGAGAAAGGAAAAGATGAAATTCAATTCCAGGAGGAGACTAGAGTGCATAATATTACTAAGCAAACAAAATAACTAGAGCATTCGAAAATTTGCCTAGTAATTCTTCTGTGCACAGATTAGCTAGGCTTTTTGCTTGTTATTCTGACAGAAGGGGCTTCAGTTTTGTTTGTATAAAGTTCTGAGCCTGAGTTAAGCCCTTTTCATTATGCAGGGTGAACACTGCCTCACCCCTTCCCCCAAAGGACAAATAGGCCTGGGCTTAATTTTGTTGTTTGAAATTTTAAAGGTCTTAATTCTTAGAATCTTCAGTCCTCTCTCATGAGGCCAGGACTCACTGTCATGAGTAGAACCATTGAATCTCTTGAACTATCAGTTCTTGCTCTTGGCTGTGTACAAATTTCATGTTGATCCAGGGGATCAGTGCAAATTCCATGTATTCCAAGTGACTGTGTTCGGAATACACACTGCAGAAATGCTAAACCAAACCTTCTAATTTCTAAAGCAGACATTCTTACAGGAATGCTGAGTGAAAACTGAAGTATCTGGTTAGGGGATACATGTGTGTAGTACACCTCACATAGTTACCCATACAAAGTAGCCATACCAATGAACTATATTTTACTAATTAGGGAAAGTAAGATTTTTCTGGACATGACTGTTGGTAGTGATCCTGGTAAATTCAATTAAGCTTGTGTCCATTGTTTCAATGGTTATATCCATGAGTTAACAAAATGTGCTTTAAAAACTAGACTTGCTAATAATTTCAATAACTGCTTTGTAATTTAAATGTCAATTCGAAACAAATAATTGTCGTGTTTTACTGCCTACACACACTGATTTACTCTGGATGCATTCTAGGGCCCATAAACGTACTCTGAATGTGTTTGCTCTGCTTTCAAATTTTACCTGATATTTTACCAGTCATGGAAAGCTTCTGGCAAATTGCAAGTCAGCATTCTCCTTCTGCATTATACTGTGAAAAATTTAACCAAAGTCAGATATAAACACTTGTACTTTAGAATCTGCATTGCTGTGGGCTATATAATTCTGGTACACAAAATGAACAGCCTGATGGCTGAACGGAGTGTCAGTGTGCTTCAGCAAACACATTAGAAACAAATTTTCTTCTGGAGATTCTGAGAGGGTTACAGCATACTGAAATTACTGTCTCTCTGTGAGGGATGATGTGCTCCTTCTGCAAGCGGTTTGTCCTGGTGCCTTTGGGCACTGCGGGGGACAGAGTGAAAATACTACCCAGACTTTCGCAACTTCTTGGTGCCAGAGAAAGACAATGTTATTTGGACAAGTTTTTAGACAGCGTGGCTAAAATTTACAAGAATGTTCATGCCCAGTCTCCCATATTTCAGTGTGATTGATTTCCCTACGAATTCTCTCTTGACACACCTTCAGATGTGACCAAAATCCAGAAGTGAATTACACTGTGTTTTAATTTGCTATTTTTGGGGGTCTTAATCCATTGTGTCAATTTCTAGAATTGAATGAATAGTACCACATAGAAGGACTGCTGAATACCCTGTGCCTCACATCAGGCAGGGCTGGCTGAGCTAAAAAAACCTGAGTGGCAAGAATTTTACCACTACTGCTTTGCATTTCCCCCATCACGACCTCTACCAGTTGTTTCCTTTTTTGGGAACAATTGTTAGAACCATTTAGTAAAAGAGTAGAAGACTGAGGCCATGCAAAGTGCACAGCTAAAAACTCCACCGTAATCATTACTAATCCCCTGTAGGGGAAGGGTGGGAGAAACATGCTTCAGGGAAAGCAACTCATATATCTGGGAAGATAATTCATTGTAAGTTAATCCAAGCATACCGCAGAAATATTGCTGTTGGTGATTGTTCTGCATAGATGCCATTCTTGATTTGTGAATAGCCAGCACCAGGGACTGGGAAAGCATCTCACATTGACTCATGCATTCCTTCATGGGTTATTCATAAATAAGTAGTGCTATCTAATTCTGGCTAACAAAAATGCCTTATGTAAAATTAATAGAAGCAAACCCAGAAGGATCTTTCTGCATTAAGAATCTGTCCCTCAAAAGCAGTTGTCTGATAAAGCTTTAAAAGAAATGTTCCTGACTAATCAGGATGCCTGCAAAAGGAGGATGCTGGGCACCCACAAGTGAACTAATAGCTTTTCATTCTTTATCACTGAGGACAGAAGAAACAATACTCCAAGCAGCAAGATTCAGAACATTTTTTTCCACTGTCTCTATGCGATATATCAGCTACTGACACATTATAATGTTTGCTTCCTTTTACTTTTACGTGATTTACAAGAAACATTAAAGCATCCAAAATCCCAGTGAGGTTTCCCTTGTATTAATAATAGGAATATTCAGTGCACCTCTAAGAAAAGCTGAAGGAAAGCAGTCAGAGTGAATCAGTCTTTGTGTAATACCAAGACTGGCACATTTCCAGGTCAAAGGGGATTGATTTCAAAAGCACAGATCTCACATGGGAATCATCTTGGCAGCACCTCTTGCTTTTGATACTGAACTCAAATCAAAACAAGATATCTGTTCCCT
>NW_008238132.1:6237049-6248325 GCF_000691975.1 Corvus brachyrhynchos | reverse complement strand
GTGCCCTACACAGGAAGTCCACTGAGTATAAAGACACCCTAGTGAGATCAACCTCTGTGACTGATTCTAGCCTTCAATGCTACTTCTGTGATTGGTTACGATCTGTTTACAGAACAAAGAACCCCAAAACCAGAGATTGGAAAAGCCCTGTTAGATGATGCTGTGGACACAGATCAGACATGTCTCTGGGGTCTGGGACCTCTTGGGTGCTCTCAAAGCATGTGAGCAACTTGGGTCCTTCACAGCCCAAAGAGGTGATCTCATCATAGGCTGGCTAGGGGGTTCCTCTATTTTGTAGTATCGTGAAGAGAACTCCTGTCCCATCCCTGGTCTTCTACACTGCTTTGAATAAAATGCTTTGGAGAAAGAATACAACACACAACTTACAACTTTTCTTCTCTTTGATTTCACTTAAAACTCTGGGAAGGTTTGGTTCTGAGTTTATGTGTGCACATGCACACATGCAGAGATTATTTTTTCCATTCTGCTGTTGGGATGAAAAATAAATGGTTAAGGCAGCTGTTGTACAGACCAGCTCCACAGATGGTCAGGGTGTGGTTTCTGCAAAGTGTGTGGACTGATTGCAGCTGAGGCAACTGAAGGCATTGAATGGCCAACACCTGAAGGAGATGCTCCAGGAACCAGGCATGAATTCTTTACCAGATTGAACCTGAGTGAAGCTTACAACCTGGTCTCCATGACCTTGTGATACTAGTAAACTGGGTGAACTACATGAACAGGAATGGTGTTCAGAGATGAGTTAATCTGCTGATTACTGGGGGGGGAAAAAAATTTAACCTTTCCACTCACCACTCGAGTAGTCTATTCTTATTAGTCAAGGTCTGAAGAAAGCAATGACCCATTTGCTGAGCTCCAGTGGATAAACTCAGAACTGTTCCAAGAACCAGAGGACTTCAACTGCAAGGAAGAATTGAATTCCCTAAGAATTTCCTAATGCATCCTGGTGTCCATGAATGCAGATATGGTGAATGAAGTTAAAAGTTACTTATCTGTCCTGGCATCACAGTCACACAATACACCTTAGAGATGTCACCTACAACAGGAGACCTACCTGTCATTTGATGCTGTCAGCATGAAGAGCACTAGAGGTAATTATACTTAATGGTGCCAGATGAAGAGACGCAGGGAAGGCCAACCCGTATTCATTACTGCTCCAGAAACTGCTTTTAGGCCCATTTAAAAACACCTCTGAAAGCACCTTCCCAAATGACCAAAAACTCAGCTCTGATTTAAACTTCTGTGATGTTGTTCTGCACCATAACTCCCGTAATTGTTGTCTCTAGAGGGTAATTTTCAAAGGCTCCAGGACAGGAGCTTTGCAAACAATTGACTTTTTTCAGCTCTTCAACTAAGCTGAAAAATTGAGATTGAAATTGTTTGCGGCCTCTGTCAAATAGCAACTTCTTTTTTTTTTTTTTCTTTTCTCCTTGAACAATAGACAAAATAATTACAAAGTAAAATCCGTTTCAGGATTCAAACCTTGCACATTTTTCCTTTGGTTTTTGAGATGTTAATTTTTTTAAAAAGCTTTAAGATTAAATTTTTGATGTTTCCCCTGTTTCTTTTCCTCCTAGGGGTGAAGCTACTTGCTGTATTTTACTCATATGTGCAAGTAGCTCTGGTCCCCTTTGTTATCCCTCTGTCCTGGTTACATTTTCAATGTAGAGAAATGCTTCCTCTCTCTCCCCCTGCCAAGTTGTCTGTCCTCTTCAGGATGGAGGCCTATCACACAAGGCTGTGGTTATTAATCTAAACTGAATCTCCTTGTTTTGTCCTCTAAGAATGTCTCTCCAAACCACCATGTGGGAGAGGGAAGATGCTGTCCAGCCAAAGTTGCCAAGAGCTTATAGCTAGCACAATTAACAACATCATATCTTGATAGCACCCTTCACCTAAGGAAGGGAAACTCCTGGGTATAGCTAGCTGAGAAAAATATTTTCGTGTGAGCTAAGTCTAATGGACCTTTTCTCTGTTAGCTTAGCAAATAGACTGCAATGCCTGGACGAGTCCATTATCAGAGACAGCTCCTGGAGACTGAGTGAGGCACCAGAAGACTGGAAAAAGACATATCTAGGGCCTGTCATGAAAAAAAAGGGCAAAGAGATTGAAGAATCAAGAAACTAAACAGCTATCATAATTAAACTGTTGGAAAAACTCTGAAACACAGCAAGCAAAAAATGAAACTATAAGCCTCTAAGGAGAGACTGAGTAACTGTCAAAGTAGATTAGTCAGGAGTAAAATATTTTAAACCAGTGTACTTCATGGACTAGGAAAACTGGGTGGATAGCCTTTCTAAAAAAAGAAACTGTTGATGGAAGGAAGAGTGTCTTGGAAAACTTTCATGAAGTCTGAGATAACCTCAGTGTCGTTTCTGTTACATGTATTGCTGCTTACTTTAATGGTAGAGGGGAGAATAGAGATATTAAGTTAGCCTATAAAACAAGTAGTTAGAGACTGTGAGACAGGCTCAGACTCCAAAATAAACTTGAAAAATTGAAAAAGTGGTCTCTGGAAAAAAAAAAAAAGCAGCAATTTAATAAGGACAAGTGCAAGCTACCATGCAGGCAGAAATGCTTCAGTAAATACAGAATGGGGGACAACTGAGTGAGTCAATGGAGTTATTTTTTACATCCTGTCCAGATGTGACCTTTTAATGACCCTGAACCCATGAAGAAATCACATCCACTGATTATTAGAAGTGATTATTCAAGCAGGAGGAGTTGATATTAGTCATTATGTTGCTGTTGGATTGAAAGTCTGTAATTCCAAAACCAATGAGATGCTGACACTTCAGCTGGATTGCAGATGGACCCAGTTTCACCACTGATACCGTAATACAGCAGGAAATGCTTAAACTGTTGGACTGATATAGGTGATGGCTGTTTTGGTGCCTACAGATTTCCGTAGGGAGTGAAATGTCACCACATTAATATTGTGGATTTTTTGCTCTCCACTTAATTCAGTCCAAGTCTAAAGGAAGCTTGCCAGCTGCCAGCATGCAGGAGTACTAGCAGTCTGGACTGCTGCAAAATTTATTCCCCTGCCCCAAGACTGGGAAAGAGATCAGCCCATGCAGCAATGACTTCATTCTCACTAGTGGCTACAGGAACATGGAGGACCAGATGTACACCATCCCTCTGCCCCTGCAGCTGGCAGGAAATGCCTGTCAGTGGAAGAACAGGGTGTACAACTGTATTTGTAACATCTTGAACCAGATGAATTTAACTACAGCTGCCATTATGTACAATTACACAGCTTGTATGAGAGCAAGACTCTGCTGCTGTGGTAGTAGACACTACTACACCTTCCGCAATATGGCTGACTTGTCTCCCCAGTTAGTTCAGTGGTATCCTTCACCTCACCAAGCCCCACTTTTCTGGCAGTGGTGGCAGGATGGATGCCACCCTTCATCCCCAGATATCTGCCACCCTACGCAACTGGCTACATTGCCAAGACATCGTGACAGGTTTGTTGGCTACTCTAATTTGCTCTCTGAAATTCTTGGTAGCCAGTGCAAGCACAGCTTGTGCCTATTCAGAAATTCTGCCTGAATATTTTACTGAGAGCCTTATTTCCAACATAGAGAACAATGCAATCAAAACTGATCACATGAAACAAGTAGAAACTCCTGAGAGCAATAGACTTCATTTACTGACAGTAGACTACAAGATATAGTGCAGCAGTAGTAATGAAAAGCAAGGACTGCAGAGCAGATAAGACCTGCTAGTTGAAGGTACTGGTGAGAAAATGGCAAAGGGAGTTGTGCTGCATAGCACCCATAGCAAGAGATTCCAGTGGTATCTAGAGGTTTTAGAAAAAGTTGGCACATGTTAAAGTATGTGCATAGATCTATGAAATTAACAAACCCCACAATATTTCAGTATCTTCCAGACTTCCCTAAGTCTTTTGAAGATTTCTCAGTATCTTTCCCCTTATTTCCACTATTTGTCATGCCGTGCACTACAAAAGCACATGTGGGAAGCGTAAGGGTATAAGCTAAATAATTTCTAGAGGAAGAATTCACTCATCTTTTCTCATCCTTGCTTTCTAAGGCCTGAACAAATGAGATTGTGGGAAGACTGGTAACATGGTAAAGTTTCCTGGTGTTGCAGAAATACCTATATAAAGTGTATCTCAGGAAGAAGTTGTTAAATCAGTGCAGTCCTAGGTGAAAGGACAGCTTGAATTGCAGGCAGTTTTGTCTGGGGCTTCTGTTTGTCAGGTCACACTGGGATAGACAGGTTTTTTGCTGCTGCCTCAGGAGAAATGACTGTCAATTCAGGGACTCTACATACTTACTGAGATGAACATGTTTGGAAGAGACAATTAGTTAAATAATGTATAGCGAAGGAAGTTTGCAGTGGAAGCGAGTCATGTTTGGAGAGGAACAAGTGCATAGAAGAAAACTTTTTGACTAATACCTTCCAGATGCTGCAGCGTTCACATGTCTGTGCTCATGAGAGCACCTGTCGATGCCAGCATTTGGTCTCAACCAGCTAAGACTGGGTGCTGAACTGCCTGAGGCTGGGGAAGGCAGAAGAAGACATTGCTCTCCAGCTGCCACATTCAGTGTCTTGATAAAATCTGTGCAAGCCTGGCAATTGGGAGCCTCACAGAGGCTGTCAGGTGGGAACCTGGCAGGGCTCCCACTAATTAAAGCAGTCAGTCATTTTCAGCAGAACTCAAGGCCATTAATGTTTTGCATTCCACCTCCCGCTTCCCCCCACTGCAGTATGGCACAGCCACACAGAGGTACAGCCTGCCTTCCGTGACGCAGGGCTCTTCCTCCTCACTTCACTTGGGAGAGCTGTTTAAAGAATGTGAGGAATTTTTCAACCTGATGATCCTCTCTACATTTTCACAGGCAGAGCAAGCTGTTTGGTGGTGCTGCCTGACAGCTACTTCCCCTCAGGGGCACACACAGACAGCATCCCTCAGAAAGGCAGCAGAAGGTAATGTTTTAATGAAAATGTTAAACCCGTGTTGATGCTCTTCTGGACCTGAAACCTGAGTGTTTGGGGAACTGATGGCATCCACACACTAAATAGGCAAATCAGCGTTTTGCAACTCAGACCCATGCCATTCTTGGCTGATAAGTGATTTTGGAACACCACTTGCAGCAATGTAAACCAGAGTGAAGGTCAGGCTTTGGTCCATGTCATGGTTCTCACTTCACCGGAGGTGGGCTTATGTCCTCAGGGGAATGGGATAAAGGCAATAAACACAGACATAGAATCATAAAGAGTTTAGGTTGAAAGGGACTTCTAAAGGCCGTCTAGTCAACCCCCTTGCCATGAGCAGGGACACCTACAACTGGATCAGGTTGCTTAGAGCCCTGTCCAGCCTGTCTCCAGGGCTGGGGCATTGACCTCTTCTCTGGGCAACTCGTGCCCATGTTTTACTGCCCTCCTCATAAAAAATGTCTTACTTATAAAAGAAATATAGGACAACAGCCTGCCAAAAGGTCTGTTTCCATGTTTCTTATAAAGCCCCTTTAGGTGATGGAAGGCTGCAACAATATCTTGCTGGAGCCTTCTCTTCTCCAGCCTGAACAACCCAACTCTCTCAGCCTGTCTTCACGGGAGAGGTGTTCCATCCCTCTGATCAGCTTTATGGCCCTCCTCTGGACTTGCTCCAACAGGTCCATGTCTTTCCTGTGCTGGGGACTCCAGAACTGGACACAGTAGTCCCGATAGGGTCTCACCAGAGCAGAGAAGAGGGGCAGAATCCCCTCCCTTGATGTGCTGCGCATGCTACTTTTGTTGTAGGACATGTTTGGCTTCCTGGGCTGCAAGTGCACATTGCCAGGTCATGTCCAGCCTCTCATCTATCAGCGCTCCCAAGTCCTTGTCCTCAGAGCTGCTCTCAGTCCTTTCCTCCCTCACCTTGCACTGATACTGGGGGATGCCCCAAACCAGGTGCAGCACCTTGTGCTTGGCCTTGTTGAACCTCATGAGGTTCACATGGACCCATTTCTTGTAAGTTGATAGAAGTGTATATATGTGATCTTATTCATGAGGCAATTTTTATACGTTCCTTTATTCTTTTAAGTGTATATTTAAAAGAATTTGGCAACTACCCAGGATCACACTAATGAGGTTACATGCTCACTGACTGCAGAAATATGCTAGTAGCCCAGTGACAAAAGGCAGCTGAGCTATGAAATAACGGAGCACAGAAAGAGCTAAGCAAAAGGGTCAGAATACTAGCTGCAAAGATTTTAGCTGCCCTGTGACAGGGTGATGCATGTGAACTGAAGCAAATAGAGCTGGAAGAGATGTTTGTGGGACTATTAATTTTAATGCAATGCAAAATATCCAATGACGAGGATGGAAGTTACACTTCAATGCCACAGAAGATGATTCAGACAGTAACAAAGGTCAGATGGGGAAAGCTATTAAGACAGATGCCTATGTGATGTCTCCTATTGAGTTCTTGATTGGATCTGAAAAAGAAATGAAGAAAAAGGAGCATGTCCATTTGGAGGATGTGGTTTGAAAGATTACCTAGACTAGTCTAAATCTGGAACTGATAGCTAGTAGGAAAAACAAGTTCTTGCTGTGACATTTTTTATTGAATATAGGGAAAGTTCCGATTAATGCCTATATCTAATAGAGGTAGCAAGTCTAGATCAAGAGTTCATCCCAGCCAGCCAACTAAGGTGTCTGAAATATATTTGTCTAGATGAATTTAGGATTTTAAGATTATTTAATAGCAATCAGACTTGAATGAATGTCCATAGACACTGATGGTTTAAAAAAATCCATATACAAGAGCTCCTGGCACACTCCAGAGTTATCCTCTGTGGAGAAGTCAGAAATAATGCTGAAAAACAATATGTGGAGATTTAACATGTGCTTTCTTGTCACTATTGAGAGTGGTGTTCCTGTATCTGTCACATAAGCATAAGAAAAATAGTCCATAGAAGCACGAGATGTGAAAATAAAAAGAAATTAAGGAAATGCAGTGTACCTTTAGACTGTATCATAACCCTTCTCTGTGGTCTGATGTCAGCTAAGTTTCACACAAATCTTTCACCCAACAGTACCATCAAAACATATGGGGCAAAATATGGGTTGAGGGGGGTTTGTGTATGTTTTTTTGTTTTTGTGTTTTTTATTGCTGGCTTCCTTATCCCTTTACAGTCTGAGCATCTGTACTTTATGAAGGGTCTGATTTAAGAGTCAGCCTCAAGCACTTCAAGATTTCTTTGGTTTTTTCCATCAATTTTTTCTATGCAATAGGAAATTTGGCTCTTTTGTCAAACTATGTCTACTTCATTCAGAATGAGCAGCTAGTTTATTCCAGCTGTCAGGTAAAGGTAGTCCAGCTGTACTAAGTGTTACAGAAAATGGACAGCTCTGACATCTGGAAGGCATGAGGGGCAGCCATAAGACTAGAATTTGTGTTTGAATTGCAGTAACTGCCAGCATTTGATATTCATCTCTTGAGTGAGCACGCTGTAGAAAAATGATTCTTTTTTGTCTCTAGACAGGGAAAGTGGAAGTCAACAGTGGAACTTCAAATTTAGTAAACAAGAGATCTTGAGAGACTGTTGGAATGGGACTCAGTGAAGAATGAAGGAACAGAACCACTGTCTGAAATGTGTGAAATAAATAGTGCCTAGTTTATAAAAGGGGCCACAATTTGATGGGATGTGACACCCTGTTGGAGGCTGTGGAGCCTCAACAGTGGAGCAAACTGGGGGCAGGGGGCTGGAACAGAGGAAGGAAATATCAGCAAGCTCAGTGAACAGGCAAACTGCAAACATTTGGCACTAAGTGCAGAACTGATAAGGATCAAAACAGAGTCTATATTTTGGACTTCGTAAAATCAGGTGCATGACCCAATGAGTCCAAGATAAAAAGAATGGGATTATTCCCAATAGGCAAGAGCAATGGGATTATTCTCTGATTTGAAGCCATATCTCTAATCTGTATTTAAAGCTCTGTACACAAAGCTGCAGTCATTCAAACTTTGGGGCTATCACTCCTGAATTAACATGTAAGGCTTTCTCATCTCCTCCAGCAGCACCCAGTCCCCTGGCCCAGGGCTAAACAGAACAAATAAGCCTTTGCAATAACCACATCACATACAGTTTGAATTGTCATCCTTTAGTGTCTTTGGTGCTCCAGCAAATTAAAAGTCTCACAGTTTCTCCAGAAGGATTGCATTCAGCATGTTTGTCACAGAGGCAGGAAGGCAGTCCTAGGTGCCAAGGAGCAGTCTATTTCTATTAAATAAATGCATTTATAATTTTGTAATATCCTGACCATGCCAGGTGTCCCCTATTCATGACTTCATACAGTGTCCTGAGTCTCTCTTCTCAGTATCTGTTTGTAATTTTTTCCCACAACCTATGCATTATTAAAAATTTTTATGATGCAGAAATCTGGCAGCTGTCCCTACAAGCACCAAAGAATTGTTTGATTCATTAGATACATGCTGCATACCAGAAAGCATCCCACAACATAATTTTGTATAATTTGTTGAGGGCATTCAAGTCAATACAGAAAAACAGTTTGAAACTTGCTGAAATACATTTTTAAGGCTGTCCTGAACCAGGGTCCTGTTTCTCAATTTCCAAGTTATTATTTTAAATCATAAATAACTAAAGCCAGCAGAAATCAAATGTTCTGGGGAGGAAAAGCCCCATAAAGTAGAGAATGTGCTAGCAGTTGACTTGTCTCTTAATTGTTGTTTTTTTACATCTACCTGGGCTTTTTAATATACATAATCACACTACTGGTTTCAGAAGTTACATACACATAGGTTTTAAAACATTTTAAAGCACCTTTGACATGTAAAGAACAAAATGTAAAATGAATGTAAAGGACAAGAATACAGTTGTGTTCAGGGAGGCATTTTCTAGTTCTGATATGCTGGCTTCTCTTGCATAGCACTGCTTTCTTGATTTGTTCCCCTTGTCTGTATGGATGGTTTCATTCATCTTGCTCTGTACAATGCAAGATGTGTGATGTGAGTCACTGTTGAACTTGCTCCCCTTTCTCTAACCAGTCATATCAGTTTTGTTTATTGTCACTGCCGTAGCAGATGAGAGCTCCCAGCAACCTCAGAAATTTTTCTTCTGTGCTTCTCAGGTATGAATAGAAGGCGGGAATAGCTTCAATGTTATGGCCAAAGTATTGCTTTCTACCTTTCTGGGTTTCTGCTCCCAGCAATGACCCACCCAGAACCCCCCACCTGTTACTGTTACACCCAAACAGGCCACAAAATCAGTAACAGGCAGCATGTTGTGCTCTGTGCCACACTAGGTAAGCGGGATATGGAACACAGACAATGAAATTCATGAGAGACAAAGAAACCAATTAGAAAAGGAGAAAAACCCAGCCATAGTACTGAAAGAGCAGATAACATTTGCACGAAGAAAAATATAATTACAGTGATTCAGTCATAAAAATAATGTTGGTAGAAAAGCAAGATTACGCCTCATCATGTCCCAGAAGCTCAACATTCTTTCTGTTTCTTAGGACCTGTGAATGCTGCCTGGGGACACATAAAGAAGTGGTAGGCTTTTAGTCATGTGGGACAGAGCTCTTTGTGGCCTTCAGCAAAAGCCTCTCTCCAGCTTGGCAAAGAATACTAAGAATAGAAGTGGGACTGTCACGAGCAGCTATCATGGTGACAGTGCTCATGCAGCTGTGTTCAAACTATACAAACTAAATCTGAAGGTTTCAAAACTTTATTTTTTTTGCTGGAGGGGTTTTCTTCCTCTCCAGTGCACTCTCTTCAATTTCTCTGGCATGTCTGCAATCCGCCTCAGACAGCTTTAAATTCCGTTTTTGGGTCCCACTTGCTCACCGGAGAGCCAAGCACGAAGCACCAAAAAGTTTTCTGCTCCATCATTCTGTATTTTAGGTGATAAAAGGTATCTGCAGTTGGGGCTTTGGATACACAATGTTTCACTAAACATAAATTAATTGGAAGCACAGAGACTACTACCATACTTTGAAATCAAAGCAGCCAGGTCTTGTTGTGGTTTATTGATAAAAGGCAGCTGAAGACAAGACAGAGAAAAGAGCAATCCCTGTTTAGGATTCGAGAAAGCGTGTGGAGGTAGTGCTTGTGTTACTGTGGCTTGGAGAAACTGAAGCAGCAAGGGGGCTAATCAGCCGAGCTCATTAATGGAGGAAAACAGAGGGACAGAAAGTGTGCTTGCTGCTAGGAGAGACTTCTGAGAGAAGAGTCTAGAGAGCCTGGAAAATGTCATGGTGCTACTGCTAACTCGCTCCCTGCTGCCAGCAGCTGCGAGAAGCCAGCCCAGAGGAGGATCCCTACACCGGGAGCATCTGCTAGAACACTGCTCCTGCTTTGCTGACGCTATGGCAAACACGGACCAGTTGGAGGAAACAAACTGTGGTGCAAAATGTTGGGGTGCCCCCCTGTGCAGTGGCAGGGGAAGATGGTCCAGAGTCAGACTGGCCAAGGACACAGGGTCTGAATTCAGGGGGAGCTCATTGAGCTGCTGTAAGGTGAGTTAGAGGTGAGGGGGCTCCCAGCAATCCTGGGTGTCAGTGTCTTCTACTTGGTGATGTCAAGAGCATCAATAGAAGTACAACCATATGACAACTAAAAAAGAGGAGGCAAAGATTATTCTGGAAAGGTTTTCTTCTGACTTGAGTGATGGCTCTGGGAGGCAGTAAGTGGATTGCCAAACCTCAGCATGAGGTGCAGCTCAATAAATAAATTTTCATCAGGGTACAGCCAAGGTAAAATAAAAGACTGAGAAAAGGGCAGAAAATGGACACAAAAAAGACTTCAATTTAGGTCTGGAGCTGGGTAGACACACAAGAAAGGCCAGAACCTAAAAAGAATAAGAGTCCACCACCACAGTTAAATCTAAAATTGATGATATATTGAACATTTGGCTAATATAATGAGGAATGAAGGGCATCAATATATGTTTTAGTATACAGTAATGCCTTTGACTGGTTGATTGGACCCTGGATGTGCCAGCAGGGTACAGCCATAAAGACTAGCTGGAATAAATCCTGAGCCTAGACTGCTGCTGTGGAAAGGTATTGCTTCTTCAGGAAGGACATTTTCAGGGCAAAAATCGTTGCACTGGCCATCGTGAGTGAAACCCAAGGGAGAAAACGTGGCTTGTACAAGACTTAAGAATGACAAGAGAGGGAAAGTAAGCTGCAGAGGGGTGCAGAGTGGTTGCAGATTAAGAGAAGGATTTACCTCTTCTCTCCTTGTCTGACTTCCCTGGCTTTCAACATCCTCTCCT